>NC_067485.1:49957833-50190333 GCF_947179515.1 Apodemus sylvaticus
TGTGTAGGATGTCTGTTGTCTTGAGGTGCAATGTGTACTACATAGTTCCTTTTTTGTTTTATCCAAGTAGCTCATATGTGTGATGTTATACATCTGCATATTCAAATATTAATTTAAAGATATTCACTTATAAATGGTGTTTGAAGTCATCATATCAGATAAAATTACTAAGAAAAACACTATCAATAGAAAATAAGGGGACTGGAGAGAGGACTCAAAAGTTAGGAGTACTTATGCTCTGGTAAAGGACCCAAGTTCAGTCAGTTCTGCTCACCCACACCAGGTAGCAGATAATGTCCTATAATTTCAACACTAGAGGATTTAATGCTGTCTTCCAACCTCTGCAGGCACACACACACACACACACACACTCACACTCATACATATTCCCCCCAATACACAAGAAAAATGTAAATATAATAATGCTAAGATCTAAACCTCAAAGTCCATCATTGAAATCATGTGGAGAAAAGCAAATCACCAAAGAAATCAAGCTAGAAAATCCAGGAGAAGACAGCACATCTCAAGGGGTATGGTGTTCCGAAAAGCCACCATCAGAGCATAGCTAGGGGAAACACTGCCAGGAAGTGGGTAAGAGAAGATGGAGATAGAAACTGTCAGAGATTTGCCCAGTCCAATCACTACATTTATTTTGATGCAAAGTTAATGCCACTAGAGATATGTTATTGAAAAGATGGACATCATAAAAGATGTGTGGGAGGAGACATTGGTATTGATGAACCTTATAAAAATAGCAATTACAGGCCATCCTTTGAACTGTGCTTGAAGTTTGTAGGCACATTTGAGGAGAGATCTGTACATTGCCAATGAGTATACATAGTGTGTGCCCCTGCCTGTGGAGACAGTAAAACTTTCTGTTGAGTTGTTCTAAATATAGAGAAAAAAAGATGGAAGATGATTGCTGGGAAGAAAAGAAGCATTTAAAACTGGATTCCTTCTGAATACTTTTACCCAATAAAGGACATTTGTAGGAAGGTGATGAAAGTACAGAATTAATTCTCCACATACAAGACAAGTGATGAAATTTAGGATGCTAGGGATATACAAATGGAAATGTACCCTGATCACTAGTTATTAAATTCCATGTATAGAAATGTCAAATAATGAGGATGGGGTTAAACTTCTAGAAGAAACTATATAAAGCCTAGCTAAATTATGACTTGAAAAATAAATCCTCTAGTCTCCAGCACAGATTGAGAATAAACAGTTTAAAGAAAAGACAAAGAATCAGAAAATGTCTGAATGAACATAAATGGAAGGAAATTACTGCAGGTATCTATAAGGAATTAATGAGGTACATAAATTGTGAGCTATGTTTCTTGTCACATTTTGATAAAAAAAAAGTTTGGAGATGGCAAGGAGTGAAAAATGGGTCTGAGATCTGTGAAGCATTCAGTAAGGTCAGAAAGTGTCCAGCTTCCCCTTGTCCTTGCTGTTAAAGCTGCCAAAGAATGATGTCATCCACAGCACACAGCACGTGGAGGTGGGAAGGGGGTCAGAAGACCATGTAATTGCAATGCCTGAGGTGAAAGGCTGAGGTGATTGGTTTTAATTGAGATTGCCTGGTCTGTTTAGAACTTCTCTGGCATTGTGTTTTATGTCCCCTGTCACCGCCCATCCCCTTCTCGGGGCTAGAGTTTAATATCTGGTTGGGTTTTTTCTTCTTCTGTGATTATCCATGCTGTATTTACCCTGCTCACTGTCTAGTTCCATGAGCATAGAGAGTCTGTATTAGTCATCTTAATGTCCACCACGTCATTCCCCAGGCTCTTAAATGTGAAAGAAAATCAGTAGACACTCAAGGCTAATCCTTCACCAAAATACAAGTAGCTTTTCACCCAAATAGGGTTTTGGACAGCCTGAAAAAAGCCACTTGAGGTTTGGAATGTGCTGAATCTAAATTCTTTGGACGCCAAAAAGGTGCAAGATCAGACTATTTTGGTCACTGCTCAACATCTAGTCATTACTATAAGACAACCATTTATAAAGATACTTTCTAAATTTTCATTTTGACTATCTGCTTTAGAGGTGTGTGTCATTGTGGCTAACCAGTATTCCTATGACTGATGACCACTGCTATTCTGTGTGTGTCTTTGTGTGACTGTGGAGACCAGCCCATAAACTGCCTCTTGGGTGCATTTAAAAAGTAATTCCTCTGAAGACAAGAAAGAACTTGTTCAAAATTGCAATGAAATGATATCCTTGTGCAAACACACGTCTTGTGTTTTAAAGCTCTTTAAAAATACCCACAAAGAAATCATTTATTGTACTCTCTACATACAGTTACCAGAGTTGCTGAAATATGATATTCCAAAGAATCTTGAGTTGTTCTAAAACAACATGAAAACTATTAAATTCATAAGTATATTTCTTAGTATAAAACTAAGAGATAAAGAGAGCTGGCATCCAAAGTGAAGTTTTATAATTTCAAACTATCTACTGCATTCATCCATTTATAACAATGTTTGTTGTAAATATTTGATAAAGTATCATTGAAATAAATTTAATAATCCAAATGAAAATGAATATGTGAAAACTATGTCCAAAAATGAGATGAAATACAAAAATGTAGACAAAACCCACTTTGTTTCGTCTCCTTCCTTTTCAGGATATGTAGTGTTAGTAGATTGGTTTTCTGAATATCAACACTTTTCTACTCAACCTTACATAACAGATAGGCAGCTCTAAGAACAAGTTAAAATGGAAACCTGTCAATTGATAAAGTAGTATGTGTAAAAGCAGATAATGTCTATAATTTAAATTTTTTTTTCAAGGGTAAATTACTTCATTCCTTCTTAGTCAAGGCCTATTTTAGGAAGGCACCCACCATCTGGGAAGAGGTATGTTTAGCTTTTCTCCTTGTCCCCAAGTTTTTATTTCACTAGTATGCTATAGCCAGCTGGCCCGTTACCACTCACTGTTCTCAGTTGGTCTTTTCCATGTCCAGTTTCTTTTGATGGATTCCCTTTCTTCTGAGTATCACCCCTCCCCATTTTTGAGATAGACTTAAATATCTCTAGAGTTTTTTTCTTCTATATAATCCATGGGAAAGAGCCCCCTCCCCCATGCTTTGTCATGGATGAAAGGATAATTACTTCCTAGTGCAGTACTCTAGTCTCCGTCCAGCCACAGACCACATCAAACTTTCTGAGATATGAATAAGCCGTGGATCCAAGCTAAGCCCACATTCCAGGAGCAAACTTGAGCTGTCCATATGGCTCCATATTTGAAAGCAGAGTAGATAGCAACAACCCACTCTCTGTCCTACCACCCAACATATCCTCTAAAGTTTGGGAGTGACTCACTGATGTGGCAGAGACCTGTAATTCTTTTCAAAGACCATAACTCCTTCTTGCATATTGTGATCTGATTATGACTTTTATTTGAAGAAGGCGTGAAGGTGTTGGTCTTTCCCTAATTTAGTTGTAAAATCTCTGTACATTTCAATAAATGGATCAAGTGTTGTAGATTGGAGATGGGATAAAATATTGCCATTCCCCTCTCACCAATATGCTTGAGTTTCATGTCTCCAGTTATTTTTTCTGAGATGATAGTTTATTGACCTTTCTGAAGGACCATTTTACACTCTATGAAACAAGACCAAATATAAAATTAGTGGAAGGCTTATTTTTTAAGAATCTTGTTAGTTGACAATTTCCTACTTAGGAATGTATTGCTATAGGAAGATTGTATTTATGCCATCAACAATTATTCCACTCAGAAATTCATGATAATAAAATGACTGGTTTTTACATATAAGTAAAATGAATGGGAAATCTCCCTTTTGTATTTTCTGGCCAGCAATATCTATCACATGTTAAGGAAGAAAATAGGGTCAGAGCCTATTCCTGTCTACAAGTCCACTTTCTCTTCTTTAATATAGTATAGAAGTCTACCGAGTAAGACTGAGTAAAAGTTACTGACTGGGTGGGTGATAGTCAGCAGTGACTGGTATGGATATCAAAGGCCAAATTCAGAAAGTATAAGAATCCAGGGAACAGCATGACTTTGTTTAATTTGAAGGGTTAGTAATTTAGTGATATTCGGCTACTTAAAGGAACAAAATTCTTGATCTCCTAATCATTCCAAAGACGAAATATATCACTCAATGGCAAAAAAAAAAAAAAAAGAAAAAGAAAAAAGAAAAAAGAAAAAAAAGAAAAAGAAAAAGAAAAAACAAAGAAAGAAAGAAAAGAAAAGAAAAGAAAAGAAAAGAAAGTAACAGGACAAAGATGAAATAAATTGTGAAGTTTATATTGGCAGGATAAAGGAACTGGTATAGGAAAGGTGAAGGTAAATGATAAATAAAAATAGTTGGCAGTACATCTAACCCAGGTAAGATTAATACTGGGATGGTGATTAGTTTACATGGAGAATTATATAACCTTGGATATGTAGCAGTGGACACTTTAAGTTGGGCTATGATAAATGACAGGAAATACAGAGATGAAAATTAAATCCTGAACAATTAGAAGGAAGTGTAAATGTGAGAGTTCCAGTGCAAAAGCAAGACTTGAAGGCGTTGCTAACATCATTGATGAAATATAGAACGAGAAACCAAAGGAAAGACAAACTCTTGGCTGGTCTGCTCCAGTGAAGACACCATCTCCTGATCCATCCTAGAGATCCTGCTGCACTCAGAGCAGTTGGTAAGAGCCACCCGCCTTCTGGAGTCCCAGAGCTGCTGCTGGGTGCCCAGTGCACTTGGGACATATCAGACACCCAAACCCTAGACACCCAAAATCACTCCTTTTCCACTGCCTGGTCCTTTCTGCTGGGATAGACTCTTGGCTGGTCTGCTCCAGTGAAGATACCATAACTGGATCCTTCCTGGAGATCATCTACACTCAGAGCAATAGACCCAACAGTCTGAAAGCCTCTCAGGAGATCTACTTAAGCCAGGGCAACATATCAGCACCCTAACTGCCCCTGTGAAGAGCCCCCTGTTCGAAGGCCCCACAGGTGGTCTGCTACAGCCAGGGCTGTAGGCCTACCAGGAAACCTGAAGCAACCCAGGGTCAAAAGAGGTAGACTCCAGAAAATCACCCAGACCAACAAACACCAGGGCTATCCAGATGGTGAAAGGCAAGTGCAAGACCATAAGCAACAGATGTCAATATATGTGGGCATCATCAGAGCCCAGTTCTCCCACCACAAGAAGCCCTGAATACAGCTACACATCTGAAAATCAGGAAGCCAACCTAAAATCCTATCTCATGAACATAATAGAGTTCTTTTTTTTTCTTTTTTTTTATTCGATATAATTTATTTACATTTCAAATGATTTCCCCTTTTCTAGCCCCCCCCCTCCCCGAAAGTCCCGTAAGCCCCCTTCTCTTCCCCTGTCCTCCCTCCCACCCCTTCCCACTTCCCCGTTCTGGTTTTGCCGAATACTGTTTCACTGAGTCTTTCCTGAACCAGGGGCCACTCCTCCTTTCTTCTTGTATCTCATTTGATGTGTGGATTATGTTTTGGGTATTCCAGTTTTGTAGGTTAATAACCACTTATTAGTGAGTGCATACCATGATTCACCTTTTGAGTCTGGGTTACCTCACTTAGTATGATGTTCTCTAGCTCCATCCATTTGCCTAAGAATTTCATGAATTCATTGTTTCTAACGGCTGAATAGTACTCCATTGTGTAGATATACCACATTTTTTGCATCTACTCTTCTGTTGAGGGATACCTGGGTTCTTTCCAGCATCTGGCAATTATAAATAGGGCTGCTATGAACATAGTAGAGCATGTATCCTTATTACATGGTGGGGAATCCTCTGGATATATGCCCAGGAGTGGTATAGCAGGATCTTCTGGAAGTGAGGTGCCCAGTTTTTGGAGGAACCGCCAGACTGATTTCCAGAGTGGTTGTACCAATTTGCAACCCCACCAGCAGTGGAGGAGTGTTCCTCTTTCTCCACATCCTCTCCAACACCTGCTGTCTCCTGAATTTTTAATCTTAGCCATTCTGACTGGTGTAAGATGAAATCTTAGGGTTGTTTTGATTTGCATTTCCCTAATGACTAATGAAGTTGAGCATTTTTTAAGATGTTTCTCTGCCATCCGAAGTTCTTCAGGTGAGAATTCTTTGTTTAACTCTGTACCCCATTTTTTAATAGGGTTGTTCGGTTTTCTGGAGTCTAACTTCTTGAGTTCTTTTATGCTCTAAGAGCAAGAATTGACAAATGGGACCTCATAAGGTTACAGAGTTTCTGTAAGGCAAAGGACACCATCAAGAGGACAGATCGGCAACCAACAAATTGGGAAAAGATCTTCATCAATCCTACATCAGATAGAGGGCTAATATCCATAATAGAGTTCTTTAAGAAGGATATCAATGACTCACTGAAAGAAATACAGGAAAACACAGGTAAACAAATGAAAGAATTGAATAAAGTGAACCAAGACCTAAATCTGGAAGTAGAAACAATAAAGAAAACACAAATGGAGGCAAATCTGGATAGTGAAAACCCAGGGAAAAGGTCAGGAATTACAGATATAAATATCACCAACAGAATACAAGAGATAGAAGAGAGAATCTCAGGTACAGAGGTACCTTAGAAGAGATGGACATAACAGTCAAAGAAAATGCAAAATACAAAAAGCCTCTCACCCAAAACAACCAGGAAATCCAGGACACACTGAAAAGATCAAACCTAAGGATTATAGGTATAGAAGAGAGCAAAGATTCCAAACTTAAAAGGCCAGTAAATATCTTCAACAAAATTATAGAAGAAAACTTCCCTAACTTAAAGGAAGAGATACCCATGAACATACAAGAAGTCTACAGAACTCCAAATAGACTGGACTAGAACAGAAATTCCTCCCATCACATAGTAATCAAAACATCACATGTACTAAACAAAGAAAGAATATTAAAAGCAATAAGGGAAAAAGGTCAAGTAATATATAAAGGCAAACTTATCAGAATTACACCAGACTTCTCACTGGAAGCTATGACTGTGAAAAGATGCTGCGCAGACATCATACAGACCCTAAGAGAACATAAATGCAAGCCTAGGCTACTATACTCAGCAAAACTATCAATTTCCATAGATGGAGAAAACAAGAACTTTCATTACAACACCAAATTTCTACAATATCTTTCCACAAACACAGCTCTATAAAGGATAATAGGTGGAAAATATCAACACAAGGAATGAAACTACACCCTAAAAAAAGCAAGAAGATAATGTCTCAACAAAACCCAAAAGAAGATAGCCACACAAATATAATTCCACCTATAACAACAGAAATAACAAGAAGTAATAATCACTTTTCCTTAATATCTCTTAACATCAGTGGACTCAATTCCCCAATAAGAAGACATAGACTAACAGACTGATAACATAAATAGGACCCAACATTTCCAAGCAAATGGTTCCAAGAAACAAGCTGGAGTAGCCATTCTTATATTGGATAAAATCAACTTTCAACTAAAAGTTGTCAAAAAAGATAAAGAAGGGCACTTCATACTGGTTAGAGGAAAAATCTACCAAGATGATCTCTCAATTCTGAACATCTATGCTCCAAATGCAAGGGCACCCACATTCATAAAAGAAACTTTACTAAAGCTCAAAGCACACACATTGCACCTCATGCAATAATGGTGGGAGACTTCAACACTCCACTCTTAGCAGTGGAGAAATCATGGAAACAGAAGCTAAACAGAGATACAGTGAAACTAACAGAAGTTATGAACCAAATGCATCTAACAGATATTTATAGTACATTTCATCTTAAAGCAAAAGAATATCCCTTCTCAGCATTTCATGGTACATTCTCAAAAATTGACCATATAATTGGTCACAAAACAGGCCTCAACAGATACAGGAATACTGAAATAATTCCATGTACCCTATCAGATCACCACAGTCTAAGTCTGGTTTTAAGTTCCAACAGAAACAATGGAACTTATTATGGATGGGTGTGAGACACCATGGTTGCTGGGATTTGAACTCAGCAGTGCATGACATATACAGAGAGGGGACACTGTCAGCTAGCCATTGAACAGAGCACAGGGTCCCCCAATGGAGGAGCTAGAGAAAGGACCCAAGGAGCTGAAAGGGTTTGCAGCACTATAGGAAAAACAACAATATGAACTATTCAGTACCCCCAGAGTTCCCATGGACTAAACTACCAACCAAAGAGTATACATGGAGGGATTCGTGGCTCCAGATTCATATGCAGCAGAGTATGGCCTTGTTGTACATCAAAGGAGGGAGAGACCTTTGGTCCTGAGAAGGCTAGATGTCCCTGTATAGAGGAAAGCCAGGATAGAGAAGTGGGAGTAGATAGATTGGTGAGCAAGGGGAGAGAGGATGGGTTAGGGGATTTTCAGGGAGGAAACTAGTAAAGGGGACAACATTTGAAATGTAAATAAAGAATATTTAAAATAGATATATTCTTTATTTATGGAAAACAAACACACCCATGGAAGATGAACAATGATAACTTGGTCAAGGAAGAAATAAAGAAATTAAAGACTTTTTAGAATTTAATGAAAATGACACATCATACCAAAACTTATAGACATACAAAAAAAGCAGTGCTAAGAGGAAAACACATAGCTCTAAGGGTCTCCAAATAGAAACTGGAGAGAGTTTACACTAGCAGCTTGACAGCACACCTGACAGCTCTACAACAAAAAGAAGCAAATACACCCAAGAGGAGTAGATGGCAGGAAACAATCAAAGTCAGGGCTGAAATCAAACAAATAGAAACAAAAATAACTAAACAAAGAATCAACAAAACCAGGAGCTGGTTCTTTGAGAAAATGAACGTGATAGATAAACCCTTAGCCAGACTAACCAGAGGCACAGAGACAGTATCCAAATTAATAAAATCAGAAAAGAAAAGGGAAATATAACAAACAAAACTGTGGAAACTCAAAAAATCATCAGATCCTACTACAAAGGCTTATACTTAACAAAACTGGGAAATCTGGATGAAATGGACAATTTGCTAGACATACCAGGTGCCAAAGTTAAATCAGGATCTGATAAACTATGTAAATAGTCCCATAACCCCTGAGGAAATAGAAGCAGCATTAATAGTCTTCCAACCAAAAGAGCCCAGGACCAGATGGGTTTAGTGGAGAATTCTATGAAATCTTCAAAGAAGACCTAATATCAATACTCTTCACTCTTCCATAAATTAGAAATGGAAGGAACACTACCCAATTCATTCTATGAAGCAACAATTAAGGTTATACCTAAACCAAACAAAGTCCAAACAAGGAAAGAGAATTTCAGACCAATTTCCATTATGTACATTAATGAAAAAATACTCAATAAAATTCTTTCAAATTGAATCCAAGAAGACATCAAAATGATCATTCACCACAATCAAGTAGGCATCATCCCAGTGATGCAGGGATGGTTCAATATACCGACAACCATCAATGAAAATGTACAAATTGGAATGGAAGAAGTCAAAATATTACTATTTTCAGATGATATGATAGTATACTTAAGTGACCCCAAAAATTCCACCAGAGAACTTTTAAAGTTGCTAAACAACTTTAGCAAAGTGGCTGGATATAAAATTAACTCATTTTATAAGACTAAAGACAAATCATTAGTCTTTCCCCACTCAACGGGTTAACAGGCTGAGAAGGAAATTAGGAAAATGACACCCTTCACAATAGTTACAAATAATATTACATACCTTGTTATGACTCTAACCAAGCAAGTTAAAGATCTGTATGACAAGAACTTCAAGCCTCTGAAGAAATCAAAGATCTCAGAAAATGAAAAGACCTCCCATGATCATGAATTGGGAGGATTGATATAGTAAAAATGACCATCTTGACGAAAGCAATCTACAGATTCAATGCAATCCCCAAATCAATTCTTCATAGAAATAGAAAGAGAAATCTGCAAATTCATTTGGAATAACAAAAAGCTCAGGACAGTGAAAACTATTCTCTACAACAAAAGAACTTCTGGAGGAATCACCATCCCTGACCTCACACTCTACTATAAAGCAATACTGATAAAAACTGTATGGTTTTGGTACAGAGACAAGCAGGAAGATCAATGGAATAAAACTGAAGATCCAGAAATGAACCCACACACATATGGTCACTTGATACTTGATAAAGGGGCTGAAAGCAAAGGAGCAGGAAAAGGGACAGCATTTCTAATAGATGGTGCTGGACCAACTGGTGGTCAGCATGTCAAAAAATGCAAATTGAACCATTCTTATCTCCTTGTAAAAAGCTCAAGTCCAAGTGCATCAAGGACCTCCACATAAAACCAGATACACTGAAGCTTATAGAGGAGAAAGTGAACAGCATTGAATACACGGGAACAGGGAAAATTTTTCTAAACAGAACACCAATGGCTTATATGCTCTAAGAACAAGACTCAACAAATGGGACCTCATAAAACCACAAACCTTCTGTAAGGGAAAGGACACTGTCAATAGGATATAAAGGCAACCAACAGATTGGGCAAAGATCTTTACCAATCCTACATATGACAGAGGGCTAATATCCAATATATACAAAGAACTCAGAAGGTTAGACTCCAGAGCATCAAATAATCCTATTCTCAAGTGAGGAAAATTGAATGGCTGTGAAGCACCTAAAGAAATGTTCAATATCCTTACTTATCAGGTAAATGCAAGTCAAAATAACCCTGAGATTTTACCTCACAGCAGTCAGAATGGCTAAGATGAAAAAACTCAGGGGACAGCAGATGCTGGGGAGAATGTGGATAAAAAGAAACACTCCTCTTTTGCTGGTGGGATTGCAAGCTGATACAACCACTCTGGAAATCAGTTTGGCAGTTCCTCAGTGGGAAATTAGACATAGTACTACCTGAGGACCCAGCTATACCACTCCTGGGCATATACCCAGAAGATACTCCAACATGTAATAAGAACAGATGCTTTGCTATGCTCATAGCAGCCTTATTTATAATAGCCAGAAGCTGGAAAGAACCCAAATGTCCTTAAACAGAGGAATGGATACAGAAAATGTGGTATATTTGCACAATGGAGTACTACTCAGCTATTAAAAACAATGAATTTATGAAATTCTTAGGCAAATGGATGGAACCAGAAAATATCATCCTGAGTGAGGTAACCCAATCACAAAAGAACACACATGGTATGCACTCACTGATAAGTGGATATTATCCCAAAAGCTCAGAATAATCATGTTACAATTTCCAGACCACATGAAACTCAAGAAGAAGAAAGACCAAAGTTTTGGTGCTCTGGATTTTCTGAGAAAGGGAACAAAATACTCACAGGAACTATTATAGAGATAAGTGTAGAGCAGAGACTACAGGAAAGGCCATCCAGAGACTGTCCTATCTGGGAATTAATCCTATAAACAGTCATCAAACCCCAAAACTAATGTGGATTCCAATTAATGCTTGCTGAAAGGAGCATGATATGGCTGTCTCCTGAGATGCCCTGTCAGTGCCTTACAAATACAGAGGCAGATGCTAACAACCAACCCTTAGAATGAGCTCAGGGTCCACAATGGAGGAGTAAGAGAAAGGACTAAAGGAGCTGAAGGGATTTGCAACCTCATAGGAAGAACAACAATATCAACTAACCAGATTCTCCAGAGCTCCTAGACTAAGCCAACAACCATAGGGCACACATGGCTCCAGCTGCATTTGTAGCAGAGGATCGCCTTGTTAGGCCTCAGTGGGAGGAGAGGTTCTTGGACTTATGAAGGCTTGTTAGATGCCCCAGCTTGGGGAAGTCAAGGAAGGGTAAGTGGGATTGGGTTGGTAGGAGGAACATGCTCATAGAATCAGGAGGAAGGAGGATGGGTTAAGGGTTTTCTGGGAGGTGGGAAACTGGGAAGGGGAATATCATTTGAAATGTTAAAAAAAAAAGTATATATTCAATTAAAAAAAAAAACCAAAGGAAAGATTCCAGAAACTAAGAGGTTGATAAAATGAAGGGAGCTGAGGGAAGAGGGCAACTAAGAAGACAGCAGCTTCCAGAATTTCAAAGTACAGTGTATCACCTTTTTCTGAGTAACAATAATTTCACACTTCTCCACAACCACATTTTCATCACTACTAAGAGTTTTTGACAACTATAATCGAATTTAAAAGTACCATTGAGTTGGTTCCCAGAACAAGATGACTTACTGACAATCATTCATATTTGCATCAATTCATTAAGAATTCTGGTTATGGTATGACCCATAATTGATTTATTCAGATTTTTGTACACAAATCCATAGCTGAGCAAGGTTAGTGATGACAGTTATTGCTCAGCAGTGTACACACAACCTTTGGCACTATGAGGACTGGGTTAGTAAGAAGCTTGGCAGTTTCCAGTCTAATTCTAGCTTGATCTCCTGATAACTTCCTGGGATCCCAGAGACCTCTCTAGCCAGCTTTTAGACTGATAGTTTACTCTTGGTACTTGTGCTTTTATTTAATATCCTATGTTCCCTCTAATATTTTTGTTGCTGTTTTTTTGCTACTGTAGTTTCTGAAGAGACCGTATATGATTTATATCTTTGCAAATATGCAAGGTGGCTTTTTTATGCTGGAAACTTTCAAGTGTTTTCACTGATTCTCCATCAAGTCTTGAATTAGAGTTTATATTTTCATATTCTAGGACTGATTGATGAAGAGAATAGTGTCCATAGAATTCTCCTGGGGTAATTTGAAAGTCTCAATATCTTCATACTTTTCTCTCAGTTTGGACAGTTTTGCTATATACATATTGATGATAAATATACTCAGAAAGGAATAAAATTCCCATTCATGATAGCTTCAAAAATAAAATACTTTGAAATTAACTTACACCAAGAAGAAAACAAGCAAACAAAAGAGTTTACACTAAAAAATTCCAAACAGAAGAGTAAAGTTCAAGATACCAGACAGTGAAAACAACTCTATGCCCCTTGAGCAGTAAAGATACTATTGTGAAAATGGCCATTCACAAAATACCATCTCCAGATTCATTGCGATTATAATAAAAATTTTAGTGCATATTCTTCACAGTAGTTAAAATGGAAGCTCACAAGACCCTAGGTAATAAAAGCAATCCTGAACACAGGGGCTTCTACTGAAATTATAACCATTCCTACTTTTATAGGGAAGAACTCTTCAGTTAATGATGCTGGCTAGACCAGAGAGCTTCATGTAGGACACTGAAACTGGATATTCTTCTCCTACCCTTCACAAAATAAACTCCGAATTGATCCAACATCTCAACTCAAGACCTGAAACGCTGAAACTGCTAGGCAGAAGAGTAAGGAATTACTTTCAAAATACAGGCAACAATAAAGACTATCTGAATACGAACCTGGTCAAGTGTGAAATATTGAAATCATGGGACCTAATTAATTTAAAAGGGCTCTGTTTAGCAAAGAAAGCTATTAAGTAAATACAGATATAAAGTGCAGAACCTTTTTCAGCTATAATCTGAAAGGGAATTGAAATTTAAAATAGAATTCTACACATCAAGGACATGAAAGAGCTAAATAAAAAGTATATGGAGTTGAACAAATATAAATACATAATAAATGTTTTAAAATGGTCTGTTTCCTAAGCCATTAGAGAAATACAAATTAAAGCTACTTTATAATTCTATTTAACCTCAGTCAAAATAGCTCATACCAAGGAAATGACAGTAAATTCTTGTGAGGTAGTGGGAAGGGAAACATTTATTCATCCTATTGGTAAAACCATAAATTGGCAGAACCACTTGGCAATCACTGTAGAAGTTTCACCAAAAGCTAAAAATGGATCTGCCATATGACTCAGCTATACCACTCCTATATATTCCCAAAGGTCTCTATATCCTACTCCAAGACACAAGCATAGACATGTCCACTGCTACCTTGTTTACAATAGGCAGAAAATGTAACCAGCCTAGATATTCATCAAATGATGAATGAATAGTGAAATTGTACATATACACAAAAGAATGTTATTCATTTATTAAAAAAGACACTATAAAATTTATAGGAAAACGGATGAAACTAGAAAAGTTAGACTCTAAGGAAACCCAGACCTCGGTAGATGGTGCTACATGTTCATTATTGTATACAGATTCTAGCTATGATTTGTTAGACTGGATTTGGAATTTGCAGTGCCTGTAGGACATGGAGTTAGAAAGGGAACATTAGACAAGAAAGAAAAATGAAGCTTATTAGAGCGAGAAAGTAGAACACCTGCAATAAAGGGTTTAAAATGCTAAAATAAAAAAATGTTTAAGATGGAATGGGAACGAAGGAAAGGAGAGGAAAAAGGGAAATTATCTAAATATGAAGACTATAAATGACTCCTATAGAGGTCTCTAGTTTGTAAATCTATTGAAATACCATTATTACCACCATGACTACCACTACCACTTCCACCACCTCTATCATCTTAAAGTGGTTAAAGATATGACACTTGGTGAATGCTGCCATTCCCAGAAGCCATAATTTATGAAACAAAAAAATTCCCATACTAGATCTAGAATACCTTTAAAATGAGGCCCCTAAAGACCCAAAGCAACACTAACCTTTGTCAGTGTTCTTGGCTACCCATCAGAAAAAGACTTTAAGACTTTCATGCAGAAGACATCAAAGACAGAGATAAAATTTCTTGCAAGACTCTTGGATTGCCTCCCTGCTGGGTAGATTTCAGAGTGATGAGAAGCTCTGTGCCAGGTACTGAGAGACAAAAACCATCAAGGTCCTGCCCATCTGTGAACTCCACAGTTTATAATAATGACTTGGCTGCCAATATATACCCATTTGTCCAATAGTGGTAAGGCTATTATAAAAGCAACCAATAACTTTCCTTTTAAAAAATATTTATTTTAATAAATATTATATAAATTTTTGAGAAATTCAAATACATTTTATTCACACCTTAACTTATCAAGTTAATAATTCTGTAATTAAATATGCATTTACATATATACAATTTGTCTTTGTAAAATGTGTATGAGAGTCAGAAAACTTGGAAATATTAACCATGTGATTAAATGTTGAAAATATAATAACTTCAGAGACAGTGAATCTTGAAGTCAATGTGAGTAGTTTTACACTTCAAGAACATAGTCAGTGTCTTTGATTTTTCTTTTTGTTTTATGGTAAATAAATCCACAAAGCTATCAGAAAAGTACTGACAACACTTAACATATATAGTAGAAAGAAACACAAGTTAGAGGAAACAAATTATTGAAAATGAAAACTATAATGCTTATATACATACATATATATATATATGTTTTATACATGTACACACACACACATAGAACATATTCAATGGCTCTCTACAGAAACCTCATGTCTATATACAACTGATTCTCATTGTTTTCCATTACTCATATTTTATAATGCTACACTGATGTTTAATTAGAGAACACCAACCCATTGCTTCAAGAAGAAAACACAGGATTTGTTTCTTATTACACTCTGATGACATTTTAATCAACTTATTGATATACAGTCATCTGAACCTATCCTCAAGACTCTGGCACACAAGCCACAAATAGATCACTAAAATGACAGTTTACTATTGTGAGCTCTAAATCTAGAAGCACACATTATTTTGTTTGAGTTTTATAATAGATGTCTGTAGAAGATGATGCAAAGTTGCGATTATAAAATACGATTCTAGGAATGATTATTAGGTTCCAGTAGAGAATCCGTGGAAAAGAGAATAACTGCACACACACACATACACACACACACAGAGTACAAAGAGAAAGAAGTAGGTTCTTCTTTATTTTTAAACGTTTTTTAAATATTGTTTACTCTCAAGAGTATAAAATTAATTGGAATAATAAGACAGTATTATGACAAAACAATATGATAAGTGAGCATTTTTGAATTGTAAGGAGAACTCCACCCCCCTTTACCTCTCCCGAAGAAAAAAAAACAGTTTTTTGAAGTTTAAATACTATACATAACAAAAAAGGAAATGTCAGTTTTGAGAAAAATGAAACAAAATAACTGTGTTAAGAAAGAAAAGTAAGAAGAGATGGAAAGTAAGATAAAAATGAATGAAGATAAATAGAATAAAGGAGAACCAAAAGGGCCTTTAGCTGATTAAATTTTATCTGTATTGCATCCACACAATAAAAAAGTTATTCTCTCTGCAAGTATATATGCAACCAAATAAATATACACTAATTCATAAGTACATATATATTTATGCATATTAATATATATGCACAGTTCTGATTTTTAAGTATCAGGATGATATTCAAATTTTCAAGATCAGACTAAAAGTAGGAACCCAATGGATCAATGCCTTTTTTTTTGAGCAAAAAACTTCTGTGATGCAATATCTAGCAAGGATGAAAATGAGAACAGTTTCAAACATGCAATATTGCAACTATTGTGCCTTTCCTACACATCTGGGGGAGCCATTAGCTACTCTTAACAAACAGAATAGATTCAACTTTACAAAGTGGAAGAACAGAGGATTAAGAAAAGATGCATCAAATATGAAATGAACAATGATGAACAAGGGGATTTCCAGGATGATTTAACACCATAGGCAAAGGCATTCCAGATGAAAACTTTGTGATTCAAAATAAATGAACAAATAAGTGTTGAGGTATGTTATTACCATAATTTTATTCAATGGCATATAATGGCATATTTTTAAATCTTTCATAATGATTGAATTGATGATTCAAAACAAGGTAATACCTTATTAAGGAAAAACTCATAATACAGGGGAATCCAAACAAAGGGAATTTTAAGGATGATAAACTGAGGAAAATCCCAAGATTACAGTTACATAACAAGTCTAGAGATCTACCAAAACCAAACCAAGCCAAACCAAACCAAACCAAACCAAGCCAAGCCAAACCAAACCAAACCAAACCAAACCAAACCAAACCAAACCAAACCAAACCAAACCAAACCAAACCAAACCAAACCAAACTAAACCAAACAAAACCAAACCAAACTAAACCAAACAAAACCAAACAAAACCAAACAAAAAAGAATCACAGAATTGAAGTATCATTTATTTATCTTTTGAAATTGAACCCAATAAACTTTTGGAAGAAACCTTAATATGTAAGAATGCCTAAAAATGAAATAATCAAAACATGGAATTATTAACCTCAGTAAAATATAAGAAACACAGGAAACAGAATCATAGCACGTGTAATCCTAAACTCTGAATAATATTTTTATTGACAAAACAATGCTAACCATTGTTGATTCAGCTTCAAAATACTACACTAGGAAAAAAACATATGGAGCAAAATTACTATTGGAGAGCCAAAACATAGTCTACCAATGCAGGAAGTCATCAGATAGTGGTCTGAAACGTGAGAAATATGAAGATGTATAAATTCTGAAAGCAAACAACCCTAAGAGTCCAAAGAGATTGCAAGGGCCTCCACTAGGGCATAACTTTCTGGACCCATTCTGCAGCAATCCAGACCTCCAAGGATTCTGGCTTCATTTAATAAGAATTACGATTTGCAAAAATCTCTATGCTAGTCATAAGTCTTTTAGTGTAATTTACCTTTAAAACTTTGCTATAGTTCTTATTAAGTAAAACTATTAACAGTGAACTTGAAAATATTGACCAGTACACACTCTTCCAGAAAAGACATCATTTTTGACTCCTAGGCAAGCAAGCATGGAGGTCTGTGTCAGAGTGCTCATCTGGTCCATTGGTTGCAATCATGTGGATTGCTTTCTTTCCAGGTACTACAGTTATGCCTCCACCAGGGTATTACAAAGCAAGCTTTCTGGAACTGGACTGCAGCTACCCAGACCTCCCAGGATTCTGGCTAAGAACATCCTCCATTTAACAAAGAATTATGGCTAGGATTGTATTGCAATAAGTTAACCTTTCATTTAATTTAATTCTCAATGTTGGATTGGTACTGAAATCTATTTATGGACTTTTCCTTCTTCTCCTCTTCCAGGAACATTATCTGGCATTCTAAACTTAGGGAAAGTCTGTATAAGGAACCTCTAAATCTTGGCAGAAAGTATAAATTTTTAGAGATCTCATGAGTAAGACCAAACTGTGGGATGTCTCAGAATTGACCTTCATGATCATCTTTTCCAACCTCCTCATTTTACATGCTACAGGAAAATGCAGCCAAAAATGGCTGAGTGATTTATCCAAGGCTGTACAGCTTATTAATGCCATAGGATAAAAATGAGAATTCAATTGTCCTGAATTCTAGCTCAATAGTCTTTTTTTTTCTGCATTCCATGAGACTGCATTGAAGGAAAATAAGTGCAACATGGAGCATAGCAGACACTATTCTTATTCCCCCTATGCTCAACTATCTGAATGCACCCTATAACCTATTCTACACTACACTAAACTTAACTGGTCCTCATTAGACATACTACACACGGCTCTGTATTACAGTATTCTTCACTGTACCACACCATACTACCAGATACCACTTCACTCTAAACTGCATGGTATAAATATCATATTAACAAATAGATAAAATGAAAGGAATGGTAGTTTCTATCTGTGCCTAATCATCAGGATTCCACTTACCTCTTCCCTGTAAGTCCAGTTTCAACTCCTAAATAGGAGTTGTTACTGTCCTTGCCCACTTTCCCTAGGATTCCTGCAGCCTCTTGTTTGAGATTCAATCACCTTTCCTGTACCATGGAGGCAAGTTTTCCTGATTTTTTCAAGATTGAGGAGAATAATAATCCAGCATCACTGACCAGGGTCTGACTCTAGGACCCTCCAATGTTATCTCCCAATTTGGAGCTTTGCTTTGAAATCAGAATTCCATGGATTGTTCTGCTTTTGGTTCTGGTTGGGCTCTGGTCTACAGGAATGATCAATTTTAGTGCCCTTTTTAACACACCAAGTAGACCCTCAGCTGGGCCTTATAACTGAGAAAACCTTATAACTGAGAATGATCTTTCTCTCATCTAACACTGTCCTTTAAGAATCAAGAATGCCATCAATAATCAGGGCTTAAGAACATCATTCTCACCCCTTATAGCAATAGTAACTGCTGCCTCTGTAGCCACAAATACGGCAACATCAATATTTAGGGAATGGTTGGAGTTTTCAACGTAATTAGCCTATAGCTACAATGTAGTCCCATAAAGTCAGATCTGGATTTATCATCACCAGCTGGTGGCCTGTGAATCAATTTCCCCATATATGAAATGTAGATAGAAGGATGAAATCTATCCTACTGGATTAAAAAGCATCGTTTAGCATATAGTGAATAGTATTGAAAATGTTAGAGATTATTCTTATTTCAAGCCTTCCTTTAAAAAGTCTTAATAACATCTGTTTGAACAACTTCTCCACAGTGTTAGAGTTAAACAGAGTCGGCATCAGACCAGAAGCCAATGTTCTTACCATTTGTATATTCTGCCTTTTAGATAAGCAAGTCCCTAGACAGACTGATTTTCTGAGCAAGTCTCTGCCCACCTGTTGGGTGGATCCAGCTTGGATTCCCCCTAGTGCCAGGCGGCTGCCTGAATCGTGACGAGAACATGTTGATCACTGTTGGACCTGTGCCTAGCCCACCCAGCAGAAAATTCCCCGCCCGCCTCTGCTGCAAGGACAGCTCTATGCTCAGTTCCAACCTATAGAGCAAAGCTGGTGTCAGCGTTATTCCCTGGGCCAAGCCTGTCTGGCTTCAGGTAGGATGTTGTGACTCAGGAGAGAATTCAGAATTTCCATAATTTTTTTATTTAATGTCTGCTGCAGGGTCATCATTATAATCACACGAAGAAGGGGATAAGGCAATAAAGAAAGGAGGAAAGGAAACCTTGTGTTTACCATCAGCATTATGAAGTCAACAGGAAATGGCTCAGGATATATTAACTATCATCCTACTGTGAGTAAGAGGGAGTGATTATCTTCTTGAGTGACTAAAGAGTTAATCATGCCCCAGGTGAGTTTGTTGACTAGTTTTCATATTGAGTTTTGAAGAATTCTCTTTGTTTCACAGCAGCAAGCCACTTCTGTGCTTATGTCTATTTTTAATATCCTGGAATGCAAGGCTTTACCCATTATTCTCTTTAACTGTGGGTTTTTCCGACCCTCGGGTAGATTTATACTTCTAGCTGAATGATTACTCAGTGAGTCTTTACTGAGGGATGTTCTGTTCCAAGAATGACACATTTCTTTGGGGATGACTTTCAACCTAACAAAGGTGGGTGGGAGGTCAGGGGAAGCCCCTACCCAGGAGAAAATAGCTTCTTTGTGTGCTTGAAGAAAAAAACAGTCGGATGATGAACAGCCTGATTTGGGGGCTGTGTGTGGGTGAGCCACTCCAGTGAAGTTGTCCTCAACGCTCCCTCATAAGAAGAGATGATGAATTTAATGAGCCGGATTCTGACAAGCCTTAAAGCCAAAGACAATTAGAAAAAGGATAACTTGAATTCTTACTAGTTATGAAATCAATTTCATTTGAAAGAAACTATGCATACATATACCTTTGCAATATATTTTATTTAAATCACCATCACATATGCAATATGTGATGAAATCACACTGCAATTAATGTACATAAGCCTTTCCTAAGAGATGCTTCCTGAAGGCAGGAGGCCATGGGCATATCCTGCTGTAAGTATCCTCTTCTAGAGTTCTACCATGACTGTTCACAAAGGATACTGGAGTACTTTACAACTCTAAGAAATCCTACAATAAGGATGTTTTCAGCTTTATTGATCTCAGTAGTCCAAATGCAAACATGACCTCCTTCTTCCCACCTGAACACTTGCAGAATTCCCCAAGATTCAGTGATCCATTGATCATTGGTGATATGCTCTAATGTAAGAGGCTCCTCCTCATAATACCGAAGCCTAAATTCTTTGTTATTATTTAAGAGGTGCATTGATGTTAGGGCGCTCCTTATAACACCCTAAACAACTCTAAAACTTTGATTTCAAAGGAGGTTATTTAAGAAGTGACTTCACAAAAACCTGTATCTGTTGATCGTGGTAAGTGACAGGTTACAGCAAGTCATTGTTGAGTCAATAGCAAAATAGCCTTGGATGTCTGAGGAAAAAATGAATTTTAAAGATGTTTTTAACTTTCTAACTAGAGTGTTATACTAAGTTCTGGCTGCATCCCCACCTCTGAACTTTCTCTGCTGCATTCTGCATTGCGATGTGACCCACCTTTTTAATTTCTACAATAAAGGGTCTCCATCCTACCAACCTCATTTTCTTCTACTTTCTAACACACAGTTTTTACCATTGCACAAGTTTCGTAGGCCTTTCTGGTCCCCTGGCAACTGCTGGAAGTATTCAACTTTCTCCCTGATACTAATGTATCTTATACCATGACCCTAAATACTTATCTACACTTATAGAAATTAGTGAAGATGCACATTATCAGTAAGAAGCAAATATATGGGTTTCCTGTCCCATCAGTGATCTGCTTTTTAATCCCACATCAAACTGTTTATTCTCAAGAAATTCACTAAATATCCTGAATTATATACAATACTCTTGGATACCATTTCACATGGCAAAATTTAACAATAATATTTCCTCCTCAGTTTGGTGGGACAATTGCTTTGTATCAACAACTCTCAATAACATTTCAAGTTCCATCAGAGACCTGCAGACAGGTCTTTTCCTTCTGACCCCCTCATCCACAGAACACAAACAAATCTTTTACATATTTTTCTATAATAAAAATGAATAAAAGCTAAATTGCAACTCATTTCTAATAATGTATTAGTTGTATAACATTTTGGAATGGCACTGGGTACAATAGAATTAAGCAGTTTCTGCTTAAATTGTTTTTCATATTTTTCCATTCCAATATTCTATTGTGAAATGAAACTCTGCTTCCATTTGTAAGTGTCATCCATTAGGGAGGAACAAAGAATGTCTTAGGCAATGTAGAGATCCACTAAATGGTACTTTCCAGAACAATGATAAACCAGATGATATAAAGACACAGGAATGTATATCCTGAGCCCCTGTGAGTTCCCTTGCCTGCTAGAGCATCCTATACATTCACCATATTTTTCTGAAGGTGTGAACTATGAGACCTTTCTGGAAAAAAATACCATTACATGATGTGTGATTGAGCCTCTGATTGAGAGTGCAGATGTGATATTAGCCCTATTTTCAGGGAAGGAGGTAAAATAGCTGCATTGCATCAGAAAGTAAAACACTGTGGATCATGAAATGACAGTCCTAGTCTCACTTTTGTCTACATTAACACCATTATCTAGGTAGGTAGCAATAATTATTGTAAAACCTTGGGGGGACTGATTGGTTATCATTATTGCCTTACACATATAGAACATTTCAAAGTAGGAACATATTTATCTAACAATAGTTTTTCAAGAGTCACACAATTTCCATTGAGGATGGGAAGATACAGAATATGATTGATTTCATTGAGTCAAAAGAAATTCAGGTGTTCATACCTAATAAAAAGTCTGCATACATGCTAAGCATAGAAAAAATCAAAAATGTATTTAATATTTAATAATAAAAGTAATACTATTTGTGTTGTAAATTGTTAGGGAGTCTACAATATCCTAAGTTTTAGTGACCTATAAAACTTGTGGTAAATGATTTCTCCAGTGTCTGCTCAGTCTTCACTCAGTATTCAGAAACCTAGACACTGAGTTGGAAATGAGGTAGGCAGAAGACTGCCACTGTACTAATCACCTCAGCCACCTCCAAGAACTGAAGGCCAGAAAGCAAAAGCCCTGATGTTAGTCTCCAATGAGGAGTAAAGAGATCATAGCTCTCTGGTCTCCCAAGAGCATCACTAAACTAATTTATCCTTTATTAGATCAATTTACACGGAAAACAGTACAGAAAGAAAAATGATGCCTAATGTTTTTAGACAGAAACTTGAGTATACTTTGGGTCACTAACTACCTTATCCAAATGAGTCTGACTTTAAGATTTTATTTTTTAAGAGAGTGTGCTGCTCATGTGTAAGGATGTAAAGACACTGTTTAAGGCATAATGTGGAGCGTAGCTTATAGAGATATTTTGAGCGTACTTAAACGAAAGCCTGGGATACAGCAAGATTTACAAAAATAAAATGAAGAATATATCCTTAGAAGGACTTATCAGTATCATGTATTAAAAATTACCACCTTCCCTTGAACTGCAGCCAGGCTTGAGAAAGATAGACCAGCGAGAAGTCTTCCCTGTACACACGACTGAAGCAGCCTGGTTCTTTTCACACGTGTTTCAGGGAAAGCCTGACTTTGCCTCCACCAGTCCCTTCCTCTCCTCCCCAACTGTGATTAGTCACTCGCTGTTTAAAACTGAAACGTTCATTTTAAATACTACAAAAATGTGGCACAGAGCACAGGCAAGGCATCTGTTCCAGCAAAATGTTATGTTTTGATCATTTTCAAAAATGATTTTTCTGTTTTTAAAGAAAGTGTGTGGACACGGGGATGAGTCAGTCAGTGTGAGGGGTACTGTATGCTGGGTTATTTTGAAAGCTGCAAAATTTAAAAATACATGGAAAAAAATAATTTTCCTTAAATATTATTTCAAATTTATTCTTCGACTTAGTATTTTTTTTTCTTTTTTAATCTATCCATAGCATCAGACTCATTGCCAGAGTAAAAATGTACCATCCCTGAAGGCTTCTGTGGAATCTTTATCATATGGAACCCACGAAATGGGCCTCCAATAGTATTTGTGGACTTAAGTAGTCTACAAGAGAAAGAACTCTATATGAAGTTTATAAACTATTCTATAAGTAGTTTATTCAGATAAATATTTGTATTTCTCCTTAAAACAGTACGGGGTCACTTGATATTTCCCCAAAGCAATCTGTTTCTTCAGTAGTGCTTCTACTGATTATAAGTACATCTTTTACTTAAGTAAAATTTTACAAGAAAAAAGAAAAAAAAAGAAGAAAGAAAGAAAAACAAAAATATATCAGAATGTCAATGTTTCATACCCTGCTTTATCTGTACTTTGATTTTCTAAAATAAAGTGCAGTTAGTGTCTTCACATTGGTTGACATTCTTCCCAATGTGTGGATTTTCTGAGTTAGAATACTTGTAAGGTTGCTGTCATGCATAGTAAGGCTGGTTTTTTTGGTAGCATTTCTCTTAGTTTGTCTTCTGTTTTTATTTCATCTACCTCTCCTTTAGTCTTGTGGTGTTCTGTTTGTGCAAATTCTAAAAGTAAACTGTAGTAGCTGTTCTCTGTAAATATGCATGTGTAACTTTGTTCTCACTTGGTCATTTTGCTGTACTGCTTATCAAGGAACCCTAAATTCCTGTAGACAATAGGTAAGAACTGAACTTGCTGGGCTTTCCAAAGTAAATCACCTGGATTGGGTGCCTGTCTTTATCTGAAAGAGAAGAATGAAAATCATCTACTCCCTCATGGTTTACTGAATTCTGTGATGTCAGAAATTATCTGCATTTGTGCAGCATGTGTAAGTTAGAGTTTATAATTCCACCATATTGATCAAGCAAGATCAGAACAGTCACTCCACCAACTATTTTTATGTTGATCTGTTCAGTTTGGCCATCCAAAGCAGCACAATCAATTGGACTAACCATTTGAGATACAATTTGGCTAGTAAGAAAGCCAAAACACCAGATTGGCTTCTTTTTTTAATTGGTGTTTTTCACGATATGAAAATATTGGGTGAAAATGGAAAAACTGAGTCAAAGATCCAGATGTTTGATCTGCCTGTTGCCAAATAGCCACACATTTTGTAGCATTCACATTTGCAACTGAATTTCTCAGTTTTCACCAGAAAGGCTGTCATCATATAGATATAGTCTAAGAGGAACTGTAAACATGTAATGGATATGGTCCCAAGAAAAGGATCTCTTTTACCCAAGATGACAGTTGCTTGTGCATCTGCTGTTTTCTTCTCACTAGACAGTTTTCTGGACAGAAAGGGGACAGCGTCCATTGTTCAAAATTCTATAGCATTTTCTTTATCTAGACTCAATTATACCTTGAAAGAAGTTGAATAATAGTCATGACAAGAACTGTTTCTTCCCTGAACTGGTCCACTATGTAACTCTGATAAACTCAAAAGCTGTGCCTCCAAAAATGACAAGGTAGGACCCAGAACCATGTCTTCTGCATTGGCTGTTTCATCCTCTGACTGGAGCTTCTTCTAGGTATTGAAATAGTGTGTGTAATGCTCTTCTGTATATCCTAAATCTGTTAATAGACTACATTTCAAATAAGCTTATCAAAAATATAATTTTGTCTTTGGGGTAGATGCTGAGAGTAAAATCTTTAAATTAGAAATGCTGCTATATTCCTACTTTTTGATGACTAATATTTGTTTACTTAGCCTCTTCTGCATCTAGGAACACATTAATTCAAAGCCACAACCATAGAGTGTATTTGCTGTGATTTTTTTCTTTTCTTTTGCTTGGATTCACTCCTCTTGAAATATCACATTTTAATTATGTGCATAGCAATGACTTCATTGCTTCTTAAGGCAGCAGCCAACTCATTTTCCCCCAACAGTATGATGACCTGTCCTGTGGGAGAAACCCATCTGTTTATATTCTTTAAGCCTTATCTACACAAGGAACAGGTTTTATGTTTTGAAACCATCTTCCCTCATTTCATTGCTTGCTGCTTGCCTAGAAAGGCAAAATAAAGGAAGCAGAAAGAAATCTCTGCATGCAGTAGGCATTTATATCAAGACCAACAAGCAAATGCCCTTGTATAAATAGCATCGCCTAATATTTGCCAAAGGTCATGCATTTTATTCCATGTAATTATTAGTTCTCATTGCAAAATACATCTATACACTAATGCATCACATAGATGCATATATATATATACACATGTACAATTTAGCAAAGGCTTCAGCATATGACATTATAAATATAGTCGTATCTTCTTTAGGGTTATGTATGAAAAGTGAAAAAATTAAATATTTGGCTCTTGATAATGTGTGAATATGTAGGAAAACCATTCTTATTGACTAGATGTATGTCTGATGCTAGCAATAGTTTATACAAGGAAGTGATCCTACCTGTCTAGCATGAATTCTATCTTGACAGTAAACAGTGGTTGAAATGTGCTTAATGTCTTTTTAAAAACTTCTGTATTGTCAACTTTTACAAGTAATCAGTGGAGATCCTTATCACTTGTCATCCTTTACCCCTAAGAGGAAAATTTGTCCAAGAAAGAATGCAATATTCATCTACAGACTGCTATGCTCATCCACATAGTTTCTGGAATGTTCTATCATAAGTGTCTGGGTTTCATTGGTGATACCCCATTTAACTGGAGAGTGGAGGATAATATACAATGGTGTAACATTTCTGATTTGTATCCAGAGAAAATATAAAATTTGAACCTAGAATACAGCAGGGGAAGGCCTAAACAAGCACACCTCTCAGTCTATAGGGAAAGCAAATTTCCACAGGGACAATGGCAAGAATTGATCTACAATCAGTAGAGCATTAAAACTAGGTAGAGATCCAATCAGATGCAAAGTCTTGACTTGTATTTTCAAGTAATGGAAACCTCCAGAATGCTGTCTTAGTTGTTTAAAATTTACCATGAAAATGAACAAGGATTGGATTTTTCTCTTTCTGGTTCCAAGCTCAAACGTCCCAGGAAAGGGCTTTTTTAGTAGAATTTTGAGAAGAACCCTTCTCTGTTCCACTCAAGGGTGACTAATTACGGGGAAAATCATAGACATTATTTCAGTTTGAATTAAAGCTTTTGTCCAAGGACTGCTGATGGAGGGTGTGGAGAATCTGAATCCTAAGGTTAAAGAGAAGAATTTCCCAGCAAACACTTATATGCCAGCCTATCCTTGTCCACATAACACTTGTTATATACTCTGTCTACAGTGTACCACAGTAAGACACATGCCAACATTTTTATAGAACTATGTTAGCAATCATAGTAACATGCATGAATTATTTGGGTAAGTGGCTAGTCCTATGAATAGTGGATTTTCCAAGAGCTTCTTTTTATGTTACTATTTTTATAATAAATATTTTTGGGCAAATTATATTATACTAGTTAAGAAGAATCAATGAATCAATATTTGGCAGGTCTTAAACAATACTAGTCTTTCAGTCACTATTTCTGGGTCAACTCTGACATTCTATAGGGCAGACAGGTTTATTCTAAAATAAATGAGTATTAAACCTGTGTTTGAGGAACTAGCTTTTAAGTTTAAGTTTGGAAAATACTATATGTAATCTTCAAAAAAGACTCTGAATTAAATTTGATCATTATTTATAAAGGAGGAAATTAATGCTACGTGACAATAGCAATTTATTAAAATTGATGAAATTATTATGATAGTTTTTGATTTTGAACTCAACCCCTTTTTATTTTCAGTATATCACAGATCTCCTCACTGAGCCCTGTCAATTTCTGTGCTTGGCTGATTCTCAGGGGCCGTTGGTTGTGCTAGTCAGCCAGCCTCCTGTATTTGACTCCACCTTGCTCCCTGCCTCTACATCAGATGGTAACATTGTTTTGACACTGACTTTCACTCAGGGCTCCCCTTGATGCTTTCTTTAAAATAAGTGACCTCATGGGTTACAAAAATTTCAGCATCTCTTCTTTTACTCGCTAGGTGCCAGGAGTGCCCTTAGCCTAGCAATGACTATCAGACATATCTCAAGCAGTGTAAATGTTTCCTAGATGGAAAATTTTCCTTCAGTTGAAAATACTACCACTCACCTCACACTTCAGACAAAAGGCAATGGTTCTGAAAGCCATTTTTCAATGTTTTAAGTGGCTTTTTTTTCTTAGAAGTAGAATCAGTGTGTAATAATTTTACTAAAAGTTTACTTAGGTAACACATTTTTTCACAGTGTTAAAATGTTATACCAACCACTGAGTGGTGTTCTCAGAAACTGAGACATTTACTTTCACCTGTGGCACTTGCTGTAGACCAGTACTATTACCTGTGCTTGTTTAGAGAGTCCGAGTAGATTGTTAGTGGAGGGACTATGATAGGGTGATGGGCAGTACTGCTCTACTTACCCACAAATCATTCAAATCATTTAAGGCAGCAAGATGGCTCAGTCTGTGAGGGCACTTGATGCCTAACTTAAAAACATGAGTTTGATCCCTGGAGCATGCTCCAGCAAACTGCAGCAAATTGTTCTCTTTATCTTTTCACATATACACCAAGGTACATGTGTGCATGAACACACACACACACACACTCACACACACGCACACACACACACACACACTGTTAGTACTGCATTCTAGCCCTTGAAAGTATAAAATAAGCATATATGATATGCTTAGCAAAATACCTCTAGACCCTTACTTAATATCAATGGTGCCCAAACCTTTGCTTTTGTAAGTTTATACATGTGTAAGTATAGAACTCATATTTAGTTTGCCCGTGTGTTTACTTGAATAGCTCTCAAGATCATTATCATTTACTGAGAATTACTGTCACCTAGAAATCTGAATATTATGCTTATGTGTTCTGACTTTATTTAATCATGTTATTGATTATTGGTCTTGGAAAGGATTGACCATCAATTTGATTCATCTGTTTAAACTTGTTTGGGGACTGTGTGTTGAGTTGACACAGTATGAGCTGGAAGATTCCCTTCAACTCCTGTCAGTGTTTCTGTCATCTTGTGATTATGCCCTATTATTTTTTCTTGAGGAAATTTTGAGCTACCTTGTGGTGAATTTAAGAATCATTGAATTACAACAATAAGAAAACTCTTGGTGTGTGTGTGTGTGTGTGTGTGTGTGTGTGTGTGTGAATAATATGTGGGATAAGAGTGAAAGTGTTTTTCGAGACTGAATTGTTTGGATTGTATGGTTGCATAGTATTGAGTCATGAGACTTTAATAAAGTACTGTTTTGAGAGTTTGGCTACGAGCTACTAGTGGCTCTCCTGGGCCTCTGTTTTGGTCTTGTTCTCCTTCATCTCTCTGTCATTGTCATGATTCTTTGTGTGCATACCAAAGTGCTTTCTTTATCATATCTCATCCAGCTTTGCCTTCCTCCAGTTCATGTTTTTATTAAGCTTATATTCTTCCTTCACTGTAAATCAATTCAAATTTCTCATGCTGAGACAGCATCCTTCATGATGCCAAATGTTCCCTTAGGATATCTCAGCAGCACCCAAATCACTACACAAACTTACCATTCACTTTTGGAATACTGACTCTCTTAGACTTTAAAAGAAAACATTCTCTCATGGTTTTATCTTTTTATGAGCTAAACACTCATAATTTACTCAACAAATACCCAAGCAATTTCTATTCTGTGTCAGTTCTGAGAGCTGGGATGTACTAGTCAACACCAATGACAAAGATCCTGTCCCCCTGGAGTTTGACATACAAAATTTACAGGAAAATTTGTAGGAGGTACTGGATGCTAAGGATAATATTAACACCATGTAAACCTGTGAAGGGTTCTCTTTTGTGAAGAGAGATTCAGAAAACCTTCATGTCCAATGTTAGAAACATGCCTGCATTATTTGAGGACTAGCAAGGGAGGCCTTTGTGATGAAGAAGGGAGAGAAGGCAAGTTTAGAGGATCTGACATGAGCAATAAGAAAGGAAATCTGGAACTTATCAGGATTTATTATAAATTTGCTTTTTTTTAAAAGGTACAAATCTATGAAAACATCTGCGTATTATGTACTCAGTACTAAACCTAATATTAGGTTTGAGAAAATCTAACATCTCACAGAATCATGTGTGTTTAGAATGAGGAGACGTCTTAGACTACAATAGTATAAGCAAGAAGCTGGATTATGTTTTAAGTCATTGATAGAGGTGGCATGGTAAATGTGTTCAGGAGCATGTAGATTATGAAACTGCATGGAGCTACAGATGGTAGCATTTACTGGAAATGGAATGAAGACAAAGAGTCTGACTGTGATTTCAGGTACAAAGGATGGACCTTGTTAACCGAGATGATGTCAAATTGGGAGAAGTAGATGATGTAGATGATGTAGATGAAGTAGATGATGCCAAATTGGGAGAGTTTTGGTTATAGAGATGCTGTAATAGTATAATTGAATATTTGAGCTTGAGGAGAGACTACAACTACAAATATCTATTTTAAAGAAATTAGTGTATGAATGGATAATTTTGAAGTATTCATGTATCCATGTAACTGAATACAACCATCAAAAAACTGGGATCAGAAAATAAGAGAACTGAGCCAAAGTCCACCAATCTATTCAATGGAGATAATATCACAGAACAACTAGCATTCTCAAGGGAATAAAATCAGATGTGGCTTCATAAAGGTCAAGCAGGGAAATCCTAAGACCTGTGTGTAATAATGACACACATGGCAGGCCCTCATTTTCTCAGGATAGTGTTCAATGTTACTGTTTCAGTATTTATTAATAATACCATTCTTCATTCTCGAGTGATTCACCAAAGCTACTAATAGGTCCATTTCATGAAAAATGGCCATCATGCTTATAAACATTTAATTGCTTTTGTGCAGAAAGTTGTGGTAGAGGGGTTGAAGGCAAAACCCTGAGCAGATAGACGGTTGAGAGAGATATTGGTGGCTGTATCTACAGACACTTCAAACAAAAACCCTGCTAAAAAGGGGAACCAGAATGAAAGTGATAACTGAAAAGCAAATTGCTATCATTCAAGAGTTTTGAAAGTTTTGTTGATATATTTAATTTGGATGGGTAATGGTGGCTTCTTCATTTTTTGTTTCATTCTCCCTCCTTTGTCTACTACACGTTGAGCTTGGTTAGAGTGTGATATCCAGCTTCCTATCACTGTGACATTCCTAAGAAAAATTACACTCAAAAGAGGGAAATTTATTGGATAATATTTTCAGATGTTTTAGGGTTGATGGGCCCCAATGCTCTTGGACCTATTGTACCATAGTACATTGTGACAGAAATATTCAGTGGAAAAAACATCTTAATCTCATAGTAAATGGGAAACAGCTAGACAAAGGGGAAGGCTGATTGCTTTTAAGACCACCTTTCTAGTGATGCAATTATCTTCAGTAAACCTCATCTTTGAAAGACTGCAGCATGCCCCAACATGCTCTCTGGGACAGTTATAATCAAGGTAAACATGGGAGGTGCATTCCAGGCCCTGACACTTAACAGCTGCTGAGGAAGAATAATCATTCTTATTTTGAGCATGTTCCCATGGGTAGGTTTCTCAACCTCCAGTGGATAGTCTTATGTTCATTTACAAATGAATAACGGTAAGTTAGTGGGCTACCAAGTAAAAGGACAAAAAGTTAGAGGGCATATATTTTGTGAGATATGGGAGAAATTTGATGAGGGAAAAAAGGGGTATAGATATGATATTTCTTTGTATATGTCTAAAATGATTAAAATTAAAGAAAAACTATAAACAAAAACGATACAGATTATAACAGGGATGAGACTTAAGTATTGTATTCATTTCAAATTCTCCTACTTGGCAATTTCACAGATCCTTGTGATTGCAAATAAAACTGACTTCAGAAAATACTGATTCAAAGGATCTGTTTGTGAACTGAAGGCAAATGAAGCATATTCAGATAGCTGCAAGAATATGCACATAAGCATAGCCTTACACTTAACACTGCCCAAATGCCTTCTGGGAATTCTTCTTCACCAAATTTACTTTAGTTCACTGTCCTTTCTTCTGAATGACACTGAACTATGGCTGTTCAAGCCAGAACCTTAGAGATAACTCTTAGCATTTCTTCTCACCTCAACTCTCTCCCATTCCACTTGTGACTAAAATACCAAAGCTACAGTAAGACCCAGATGTCTACAGCTCTGCTCTGTTTTGTTAAGATGTAGTCATCATGTACCTTATCTGAAGGCTCTATTCCCAGGATCCCTTGACAGCTATTTTCTGGTTGTTTCACCCCTGGAAGACAATGCTAAAATACTGGGGAAGCAGGAAGCAGGAACTGGGTGTTTTGATCTCTGGGTCATTCCTCTTTTTATCTGCTTCTTAGCTCTTTCCCTGACTAGTAACTGCATAGAACAAACCTCTTCTCCATTTTAAGCAGAATGACTCCTCATCATTTTTGTAACAAACTGGATTCCCCGAAACAGTCACACTGATTTTGCCATCTTTATGATCATCTGAGAAAGCACTGTTTCTTCCCTGGGCTGTGTGAGTCCTTTAAATCTTTTATCTTTTTTTCCTCTGACCCATTCACACAGTAGTCAAAGTCATCTTTAAAAGCCTTAAATTATTCCATTTAGTGGCTTTCAGTCTGCAGAAAAAGACAGACTTACCCATTTCTCTGTCCCCAAGACAATATGCACATTGGCCTTCATTTTCTAATATTGTCTCACTCAGTCTACACAATATTTTCTCCCTGATCTCCTGTAGACCTTGCCCTTTCCCTGAGACTGCTGTGCAATCTCACATAAAAAGATTCCACTCCCTCTATCCTTATTTTTACTATTTTGGCTATCTAGTATTTTATTTGATGTAATAAAATTTCTAGTTATGATTTATTTACATGGTTCCTATTTTTCCCTTTTTTCTGAGAGCTTCAGTAGGTCAGGAGAAAAGACTGCAATGTCTGTCATCATTTCACAGAGACTTCTTGACTTACAGGTTGTATTCTCAAAGGACAGCAGACAAGTGTTTGGAAAAAAATGAATGAATGCACAATAATTACTCACATGGTTTGGTTACAAGGACATTTTCAGAGGTATACCTACCAACCAAATCAGCTGTTCACATCTGGAGTTATATCTGGCCTCAACATATAGACCAGTTTCCAAAAATAGAGAAGACCTAATTTGAGGACCTAGCACTGTAAGAGCTAGAGATCCTACCTCCTTCTTCTCCACACTTTTCATTTTGCTGTTTTCCAAAGGAGAACCCAAAGGTCTTAGCAAGGCATGAAAGACATTGTTTAATATCTTCTGGCAGTGGATAAACAGTTTCTGCCCCACAGACTATCCTCAATCAGTCTGAGTGACTCAGATATACTATAGTCATACATGTAGGCAGGCTTTTCCATCCCACCATCCATGTGATTATCCATATAGCTGTCCTCCCTGAGCTGCTGATACCTCCGAAACTGCAGCCAAGTTTCTGATCTGACAGAAGCCACTCCTCTTCTTAGGAGCATCCTCTAACTCCCATCAATCAGTCCCCTGCATTGCACCCTCCTCCAATATTTCTCTAGAAGGTGAGTTGTCTTACTCTGCCTTTGCTCCTTTAAAAAAGCTTAATGTGTACTAGACTATGAACAGGAATCTCAACTTGTTCCCTTTTGTATTCCAGAACCTGTGCAAGGTCCAAAAGGAACTTCGCAAGCTTGAGCTAAATGAATGGCTGAAGCATCGTTTGTATACTTTTATCATCTCAAGAAATGAATTTGCCACAATAAACTCCTATTTGTTTCCTTTCTACTTGTAGTTGCCAAATTGCATTTCTTATTGGGTTGTTCCCTATTCCTTCAACTCTTCCTTTTGTAGCTTTGGGCTCAGCCAAGGCCCATCTGCTCCCCCTGCCACCTGGCCTACTGATTCTGCCTCCTGTTCCCTTTCCTTCCCTCCTTCTTCAGTGACAAATTGATCCCTAGAGCTGCTTTTCTGCAGGGATAGAGGATCTCTTTGGACTGTGATCTTTCTTGAAGTTGGGAAGGGACAGGATGGCCCTACACACACACCTAAGCTCCCACAGTGCTGAGAGTGGCTCCAAGCCTAGTGAGCTAATGCAGTCTCCCTCAGCTGTCAGGGGTATAGTGGGAGGAGACATTCTCTAAATCAAAGAAATAATCAGAGACTCATTTGCATGCACTATTGGTTTTGGCTCCAGGAAATGTTAATAGCAGAGGGAGTGGGGCCTTCATTCCTCTTTATGCTGAAATGCAACTCTATGCCTTTTGCATCCCAATAGTGTCACTAGAGAAGACACTAGCAGTTAATGAGAATAGGTAGGTGTGAACTCACCTTTGAGGAGAAATGATGATACACTCTTAACCTTTCCTGATGAGACAGCCTCCTAGTTTCTTCAAATCCATTTGCCTTATAAGAGCAGACACAAAGCAAAGCTATTCTGCCTGTGAGTATTGCACTCTTTCTAAGTCTGGCACCAAGAACTACCTGGGTTTCCCTCCCACAACACTCTTCCTTGGTTGAAAGGACTAGGAGAAAGCCCTGCAACCCCTGAGTCCGCCTGTTTGTTGAAATCAGTTCAAGATCATCCAGGTCTGCAAAATTCGGTTGAAGCAGCTTGTTGCATAATTTACCAGAGAAGAGAGGGCCATCTGGAGAGCCAATCTGGAGAACTCCAGCAAAGGCAGAGTCTCCCCCCTCCACACACACCCCTCTTAAGTCATCCTGATTGACTCCCTGCCTATATTAGGCCTCCACACTTCTTGTCTTGTATACTGAAACACGATGGTCCAGGTCAAAGGCCTTGGCCTTCTGACATGGAACCCTGGTCAAGTACTACCTGGCCTACAAATGCCAGGAGTCCCACCTACTGAAGCTGTTTAAGGTTCTCAGTCAACTCCCACATGTCTTATCCCATGACATTGTGGGGGCCTGTGTCATTCCAAAGGACAGCTGGTTTACACATATGCAGAGGAGGCAGCTACCCACAAAGGGATGTGGAAAAGCCCTGCCAAGTGAAAAAATAAATAAATAAAAGAATAAAAGAACAAGTGTGCCTTAACCTTTAGTCTAGAAATAAGTCACTGTTTCCTTGGAGAATAAATCCTTTGTGTTAGAAGAATCTAGTTCTTTTTAGTATAGCACCTGTAAATGATTCTATAGGAATCTTATCAGAACATAGTATTTTCTTAAGGACTCATCTGATCTTTTAAAGGCATCAAGGCGTTCCTACAGAATTGCTCCTCAATCCATCAAGCCTGGGGAGGAAGCTAAGTGTTCAGGGAGGAAGGAGATCTTTGAGCCGGCCCCTGCCTGCCTCTTCCAGAGTCCTCTTCTCTTCCCTGCACCTGGTCTCCCTGGGGCTCCAGGTGCTGCCTCTGTACTGGCTTCAGTTGATTTGTGTGATTTCCTGAAATGTTCAGCCGCTCTCTGGGCTGGGAAGGAAACTAGGCAGACATCAGTTTACATCTGCCACAGGTTCGGGGTGAAAGGATATGCTAGAAAATTTCCAATCCTATACTAGTACTGGTCTTAATTTGCCTGTTCTGATGGGACCATACATAAATGAAGGCAATGCCTTTTGTACAATTAAATCAGTTTAAAAATCAAATAGTTTTGAGTCTAACATTAAAAACAACATTCTAGGATTAATTTCTTACCAATACAGTACAAATAATACTTAAAAGATTAGATCTTTAAAAGATTGATCTAAATTTAAGTCCTGCCGAATAACTCTACATCCAATTAAAAATAATCTTTTCTTCCTAATGGGGGCTAAATGGTTTCCTCCAAACTAGGCTTCCTGTTTCAGCAGTATAGCATTCTTCTGTGCGTTTCCAGTTCTCCCTCCAAGGGCTCTGCTTCTGGAGTGGTAAGACACCTTCAGCTTCCTTTCTTGCCAAGTCTTGACCTTGGGTGTTCCGGAAGCTGATTTATGCAGTCAAGCATGGATGTCTACAGTGGTGCATGAGCAGTGTTTGCGTTGTGGGCTTTCATTCTGAACTATATTGTTCCTTTCACTATCACACTCGGTCCCTTCTTTTACTGCTTCATTTTGGAACTGCATCTTTTATTCCCAATTAAGTATTGACTCAAAAAGGTTCAGATTAAATCTCTTTCTGATAAAATTGAAGTTTGGGTGGTTGTTTGAAGGAAGCTCATTCATTCAAACTATCTTCATCTTGGTTAGTCCCATAAACTATAAAAAAGTTGTCTTTCTTGCCACTTACATTAGTTCATTATCTGCTAAGGAAATCACACTGCTCACATGTCTGGAGATGTTTAGGTGTAGTTGTCTAGTAATGTGCATTGAGGTCCTAGAAAGGTACTTCTGAGTACACACACACACACACACTACAAATAATCAGCTGATAATCCCTGTGTCTGGGGTTTCAAATCTCCTTTACCTTTTTTTATACTGTGACACTGGCAGTCTGATGAGGTCATGACCGCTCTTAAGTAAATGCATTAAAGCGCATAAGATTTAAAAAACAAGCAATTAGGTTGAAGTATAGTTTCCTCTGGGGCAAAATATATTCCTCTTGGAATTCAAAAATACAAAAAAAAGTAAAAAATGCTGTACTTTTTATTATTAGAATAAATGTTCATTTTGGTTAAGATGTACAAATATAATTGTTTTTAAAAACAATTTTATTTATATATATACCAATTGTACAAAATGGAAAGTTTTATTGTGACATTTCATTTTATGCAAGAAATATATGCACAGTTTTAAGTTAACTATAGCTTCAATTAAAAGAATGTTTTTGAACATTTACTCATTTGTAATAGGTGTCATTTTGCTATTTGAAAAAATAAAAATCATAAAGCACAGTGTGTAAAACGAGGAGTGAACCCAAGCTTCAGAATCTTGTACTTCACACACGGTCCTGGAGATGTTTCATTGAACAGAACTCAGCCCATTAGGAGACAAGAACCAGGATAGGAACTCATTTCCTCTGGGGCAATGTTTTAAAAATTTAGAAATTTAGGTTCTATTTTAGGCCTCCTGCCCAGGAATCTCCAGAAAGAAGATTAGAGAATCTATACTTTTTAAGGCTCCTTGGGGACTTAGGACTCTCAGCAATCACTGGCAATTCACCCCCATTCTCTTTATGCAGAATGCTTTCAAAAGAGATCTCTAACCATTTCTTTCAAACAATGCTTGAGTTTGTAGATTCACCTCAAATATTACAACGCAGACTAACACATACTGGCATCCTCATGAGCTGTGACCAGAATAGGGTATTTAAAAAGAAAAAGAAAAAGAAAAAAAAAAACAAAAAGAAAAAGAAAAAGAAAAATGGGGGAAACACTTGATTTCTGTTTAGTTGTATCCTCATCAGATAATTTTCTGTTTTGCTTGCCCATGCACACAAAATGAAGGCAGGGCCTCCAGCCTGTGGCTGGAGAAAGCGAGAGCTCTACTGTCAGGAGATTGGTGTGTGTGTGTGTGTGTGTGTGTGTGTGTGTGTGTGTGTGGTGTGGTGTGGTGGGGGGAGGATTCTTGGAGTGAGTCTCTGGATCTGGATCGTGGGTTTTCTCATCCTCGTGAAGTCAACGTGCTGTGCTTTATTCATTAGCACCTACAAGGGACTAATTGCCATCAGGCATGTAGGTGGAATTCCTGGCAGGGAGCAAGATATGGAATAGGTTTGATGACAACCAATGATCTGCCAAAGCCCTGTCAGAAGGAGAACAGAGCCTTGCTGTCACTCATCCACCCCTTTAAATTCAAATGAGGATGCTTCAGGGGAGGGAGGGGGAGGGGGCTGGCACATGTCCAACTTTGCATTGATGATACTGTACATTTTTTTTTTTTTACTGTATATGTGAAAGTCCCTGCTCTTGCCTGTGCTGTTGCTAAAAATAAGTAAAAGAAAGTAAAAGAAATAGAAAAACCTGAAGCTTTTGTATCAGGCTAGACTTTGTTCCTTTAAGTAATGTCAGTGGAAGGAGGTGACTGATTCACCTCTGATGGGCTTCAAGGGGTCTTCTCCCTTCCTGTAACTGTCAGCACAGCCACATATGAATTATGTACACATTTTCATGGGGCTCCTCGGTTTCTCAAGCAGGCTATAATCTACAAAAGACAAAAGCTGCTAGTGCTGCCATGAAACATTCAGAGGTCAGTCGTGCAAACTAGAACAAGCTCCCCTGGCAGGAAGCACGTCAAGTTTTGCACATAATAGTAGTTTTATGTACTTAGACACACAAGGCATGAGCTGCCTTGCCTAGGGACAAGGAGCAGCAGTATCAGGGGACAGCAATGCATATTTAAGTCAAAACTACTCCCTGATAATCAAGAATGCTTGGAACTCATCCAAGTAATAAATGTGTCCGACTTCAGCCTTTTCTGTAGGCGATAGAAGCACCTTTTCTTCCCACTCTTGTAGCCATTCCCCATCTCCCTGCTATTTTCTGTGGCAGGCAGGGAGAGTAACAAGTTCCATCCTCTACTGTGCCAGATCAGTGGTTTCTCAGAAGAGTGAAGGCATGACTCACTGCCTCATGCTGGTTTTCTGCAGAATCCCTGGTCTCAAATCCACTCAGGCAATGATAGAAAGTGATCCATTCTGAGTCGTTCTATGGATGAAGAGTTCAGAAAGATGCCCCCACAATAGCCTTTGAAGTCAGTAAGGTCTCAACAGTTTAAAATCACCACAGCCTATGTAACATTTTTTTTTCTATAAATGTTGTCAAGAAACTTTTCCCACTAAAGTCCTTGCGATTTGTTTCACAAGCGCATTATTTTGTTTTTCTATGGTTGGAATGACTACATTTTCTTAAGATGACTACAAATGTTATGCCAGTGACATTTGTAGGTGGAATCAAAACAGCGTTAATTAGTTTTATTGAACAGTTCCCTGACTTTAGCCTGTCTGTTATTAACAAACACCCAGTATATTTCCCTAAGCTGTTGAGCAGCAAGCCCTTTATAGCTCCTCATGTTACCTTAAAGCACCTTTACCTTGTGCTGTAGGCTTGGATAAATTACACATATTCTATAGTTGTGTTACTAGGAGAATTGGTGATCGGTGATCATGTCTATCCACTTCCTGTTGCTTTGACTGAGGGATAAGACAGTGACAAAAATTTTACCTACATTTTTGAAAAAAATGGGAATTTCATGATCAGATGTTAGTGAGCCCAGTTATAGAAATGAGGTGGGTTAGTGCAGACAGATGCACAATTCCAGCTGTGAAAGTAGGAGAGGGCAAAGTGTTGTCTCCTTGCCCTTTTGTGTCTTAAAAATGAAGAGCACAGCTTAATGTTCCATGTTTTGTGTGTAGAGACACTTCCACACATTGTGAAACAGGAAATGGAGTCAGGAAGAGAACAAAGAGAAGAGACTAGAGGAACAATGCAGTTGTAAAAAAAAAATACCAAACTGGCCAGAGCCAGGGTTCCTCAGACAGACTTCGGCCTTAATTTCTTAAGAATGAACGAAAAATCCCCTCTTAAATTTGTGTATTAACCCTTTTCCAATGAGATGCATGAATGGTAAAATTAATAAATGGTAGGCTGGTGTTTAAGCTGAGCCTCTTACCTAAGGGTAGAACATAGTTAAGAAAGAATTTGTTCTGGAACTTAGCTCTCAGATTCAATCAAGTAAAGTAAACAAACCAACTGAGAGAAAGGTTTGATTTGGACCCAACATTAGTGTGTAGCAGATATTTAGATGAGTCTAGACTTTCAAGTATGGACAACTCCTGAGGCAAGCTTTTGTACAGAGTGTTCTGGTAAAGTCTATGAGGTGGTCCTTGAAAGTCTAACTCTAGATATCTACTCCAGAAGGAGTAGAATAAAACATTTTGTAAAACACTTAAAATAAAGATGGAAATATTCTTACCAAAGAAGAGGTACTTTTATAGGTTTGGCTTTGTTTTAAAATTAGCATTGAGTATTTTAATCCAAACATTTTTGTTTGTAAACAGTATTTTGAAATATTTTACTATGTAAAGTATTAATGTTTCCTTGAGCAATTATGCTATTAATCTCAAATTAGCATACATAAGAATGAAATTCATTTAGGCATTTTTATTCATTTGTGCCATTAAAGTTTGCTCTCGTATATCTCCCTTGCTCACTGTGCTCCTGAGGAAGTTCTGAAGCAGTGGAAAGATAAATTTTGGTCAGCATTTGCTTCATATCAGTACTGTTTCCTTAGAAGCTTATCACATGACCAGGCTGCCTTGTAAGCGACTATCTAAATTTATGTCATTCTAGTTCATATAAGTCACAGGGTGCTCAAATAGATCTGTAAGTCTAAATTATGTGTCTAGGGATGTGGCTGGAAATGGAAGCTAAATTTTGTTTAAAAAACTTTCAAACTAATGCTATGATAGTTCTAAGATTAATAAGATTATAATGGGATTAGACACATATTTCTAATTTATCAAACTAGTACTTCCTTACATATGTTTGGGTGATAAAATCAATGCAGTTTGGTTAGCTGCATTAAAATTACACAGATAATTCAATCAATATGTTCCTGGAGGCTGTTATTGCCTTTCCTAAACTAAACATTAGTTTCTTTCCCCATCTCACTGCTCACACACATGCAGTATAAAGCCACTCAATGATTATGCCCGTAATACAGTTGCACTGCTAAAGAATGGGGGGATAGAAATAAGGAGAAAATTTACTTCAAAATTTCAGAAAGACTAGGTAATTTGAAAATCAGTTTGCCTTGTTCAAATTAGGAGTAAATACAAACTGACTTTCAACTTGCCTATTACAATGCCAAAATATCCTACAAAAGTCTAGTCTTCTGAACTAGTTCCTATTCAGAAGACTAGATAGTTTGGTTCAGACTCTTCCCTCACCTTGGACTATGTGAGCTTCTGTCATACAAGCTGGCCTCATCCCTAGGTCACTGGGAAAGCCCTCTGCCTCCACTCCCACCTTCAGTGATGCCTGAAATACTTTAAGTAGGAGACAAATCAATCAATTTTGCCTCCACAATATGAATAACAACTAGACCTATATTCATACTAGATGAAAACTGAAATCAGACATTTCCTAAGGCTGCAAGTATGTATGGGACAGTGAAAGGAAGGGGTGGGGTGCACAGGTGTTCTCTAGGCCAGAAGGCATGCCAGCTGCCCCAAATCTCAAGACAGGAAAAGTTACAAATTTCAAAGCCAAATGTCACCTATGCTAGTTTATACCAGATTTGTGTTAATGAAACTACATCAATGAGCTCATGGTACAAAGAAATTTGTACGGTGACACTTTGTACAGTTGTAAAGTCATTAAAATTGCAATCAAATGTGAATTTCACAAATATGCAGTGCCCTGCCTGACATGTGCCATATACGCTAGGTTTGTCACTAGCTCCCTATGTAGACAAGCATTACTATGAGCATCTGGACCTTGGTAAGGAGGGGATCATAGGAATGCTAGTTTCCTGGGTACTGGTGATCCATCCCAGAGTTCAATGCCTACAAGACAAGCACTCTACCATCCCTGATCCAAGTCTCATAAGAATTCTAAGAAAAAAGATTCAGTTTTTTCCTTGTAACTCAAATCAATCTCCCACAAATCAGCTGTAAATGTCTAGAAACATCTTTCCACTTGACTGCAAATCCTACAGATAAAAAATACAAGCATAAGAATTATAATAAAAATTATTTTTCACAGTTCAAAGTGATACTCTAATGTTTCAGACAACTGGTGTCCAAACTCGGACAATCTTTGGTATTATTTTTTCCAAAACTACTAAAAATGACAAGGAGGAAAAACATGGCTAACATGTTTATATACATAAACATAAATGGTTGTCTGCTGATTCTTATAAAATAACAAATAAATAATTGGTATGGGGAATGCTAATAACAGCTAATATTCAGTAAGAGACCAAAGGTGCTTTGCATACATATTTTTCAGATCTTGATGAAGAAAAAATTTAAATTTAAAAATGAAAATATTACTGTATTAGTCAATGTTCATTCATGTGAACATTATATAATATATAAATTTGAATAGCAATCCCAAGAAAATTCTATGTTGCTACCATATAAGAATACTTGTGGAAAAGCTATAGTGGTGATATAATTACTATCAGTAGTAAGTCTCAGTACCTTATTTGTTTGACTTGCCTTGCCATTGAATTCTATGTAGGTCTATATGTGTGCATCAGTAGGAGTCACATATACTTGTACATGTTTGTAATAGACTACATAAATGAATTTCTTGTTGAGTGATAAAGCAAAAAAAAAAATGGTTATCACATATCTATTGTGGTAGTTTCAGCATAAGCATTACATACCCAAAAAGCAAATCCATAACTAAATTAATCATGCATTCTAATCAAGATAAAGGATTATCCTTTCAATGGAAGAAGTGGTACAATATTGTCAACTTGCCGCCAGTTTCCTGGTTGGTAACCACTTGGAATGGTTTCATATCAGGTCTTTGTATTGGTCTCTGCTTTGGCAGACCTACCACTCAGCAACAACTATATCAAGCCAACCTTGGTAAGTGACAGTTCCTGTTAGCCAGCCCATTTATAATCTCCCTCTCTGCCATCATGGCCATTTTGTTCATGGGCCCATTGCATAATAACAGGGATGACTGGCAAAAGGTACTGATTATCCAGAAAACAGGTCATTGTATATCTACTTTATTATTAAATATTTCTTCAGTTAAAGTCACGGACACAAGTATCTTCACATCCTTTGCCCATTTGGAGAGGTCTATTCACATACTTCTTCCCCTCACAAATTTCCAATCATGCATTTTCTAAATTCCTGACCACCCATTCAATCCACTTGCATCGATCTATGAATCAGTGAACAACTGTGCATCTGGCCCTTTATCCTTTAAAACAAAATGTATGAGCATGTTTATTTCCCAAAATTCAGCTCACTGTGAAAGACTCTTCTATGGTGTCTTTCAGGTTTCCCTAGAAATGGGTTGTAATGGTGCAGCTACCCACTTTGGAGTGGTGCATACATAACAAGCAGAATCATGAGAAAACCAGACCCTTTGTCTTCTCTTCCTCAGTCAACTGACCATGGGATATACCCCAGGAAACTAAATACATGTCATGGAATATAGGTGTGGCCCAGATTAAAGGTGAATCTTCTCACTTCAAAAGATCTCTGTTAAATGTGTATCTTTGATCTCAAAGATCTAGATTAGAAATGAGTTTTCCCATTTAAATGGTTTAATTAACAAAAATAAATCCCATAGAGGAATACCTACCATTTGGATTTTAGTTAATTCTGGATATAGTCAAGTAGGCAACAAAAAATAACCATCACACTAGTTATATAAATGAGGCATAATTACTGAAATCCTATTTCAACTGGCAATAGACTTTTATTATCATTTTAAATATGAAATACAGTATTCTTGTGTAATATAGGAAGGTCAACTTCTTTTTATTTTGGTTCTCAAGTTTCTTTCTAAATGTCTCTATATCAATGCTTTGTTCAAATTTCTCTCTCTCTCTCTCTCTCTCTCTCTCTCTCTCTCTCTGTATGTGTGTGTGTGTGCATGTGTGTATGTGTGTATGTGTGTATGTGTGTATGTGTGCTTGTGTGTGCATGTATCAGAAGGCAAGTTGAAGTAATTTCTCCCTCTGCCATTTGGTCCTATAGACTGAGTTCAGGCACTCATGCTAGCATGTTGTATTAGTCACTTGTCTCATAGTGACGGCAAAATACCTGAAGCCAGTCACAAAAGGGAAGGAAAGGGTTACTCTGTCTCAGGGGTCCACAGTGCAGTCCATCATGGAGTTCATGGAAGTAGTTGCTTGGGGCACCAGTCATATTACATCCTCTTGTCAGAAAGCAGAAGGAACTGAATGCTGGGACTCAGTTCCTTTTCTCCCCTGGACCCCATCTGGTGGTTAGGTCGCTTCTTCCAATCTCAGCTCTCCTAATGGAGAGAGCTCTTCACAGCCAAGACCAAAAGCTCAACCCCTTGGGAGAGTCTAGATCTCAACAAGGGAAATCAATGTTAACTGTCACAAAAGGCATGGCCAGAGCTTACAGACTGAGTTTCCATTCCAAACCATTTTGATCCCTTTTCCATTAAGCAAGGACAAAATTCAAAAGGAATAATGAAAAGATCTCCATGAGTATATGTAAGTTGCAAAATAATGAAGGCAGTGGAGGGGAATGTCTACCTTCCACTTTTTCTTTGGGGATACTGAAAAACAGATGCAATTTTACATTTATCAAGGACTTTTGCTAAGAGAACCCTGCATATAGTACAACAGAAATTTTTCCTGATTTGTGTGACATAGCTCTTGCTACTTCATTTTCTCTCTTAGAAAGGATTGACCAGTTGAGAAACACTTGTATGAATGTTTTGTGGTATATATAGGTGAGAACTGCAGATACAATAACACTGTATCTAATAAATAACACTGTAAAGAAGCAACTGTTGAATGATTCAAATCTGAAACCCCAGTGCTTCTAGCAGTAAAGGCTTATTCCTTAGCTGCTGGCACTATTCATATTTGGTATAACATTATGGAAGTGGGACTCATTTGTACAAGTAGATTTTTGAGGGGAAATAAACAATTGAGTTGGGTCTTGAAGTTCTAGGCTCCTTTTCCCCCTTTCCAGGCAGCTGTGTGATGAGAACTTCCCCTGACTATACAAGCCACCATGGGACTTTGCTGCTGCCACAATCCAAAAGACAACTGACCACCTAAGCACAAACAAAAATCTCTGAAATGTGAGCCAAATAAATCTTTCTTTCCTATAAATTGATTTACTCATGTATTTTTGTCACAGTGGTAGAAAACTGATTATCACTTCTAAGATTGATTTCTTTAAGCTGCCTCCCCCAGAAGTTTAGACTAGAAAAACTGTTCTAAACAGGTGAAATCTATTATAATGACTCATAAAAACACCATAATGTGTTAGTGAAATGTGCATGGTTACTTTGAACTCAGATACCCAGCCTCTTTTGAGTCACTCTGTTAGGTGATACTCTGACAGTAGCTGCCTTTTGGCTCTGCTTCTCTAAAATACATGATTCTAATAGCATTGGATGAATTATCAGGGTCTTAAATTTTGGAATTTGATTTAGAATAGTAATAGAGAAGTGTTCAGTAGGGAGCTAAAGGAAAGCATATAGACATTGCTCTCAGTATTATCTTCAACTTGGATTCATTTCAGGCTTATAATCTTAGATCAGAGACATAGCTGTTAAACAAAATGACCCACAGCTGAATGACATATGAAAAGAGGCTTCCTTATGATATGGTTAGGCACTCAGATTTTTTAAAATAATATTTCATTATACTTTTAGGTGTAAAAGATATCCTCAATAGCAACAGTCTGTTGGGTATAGTGACTAAATACTTAAATCCCAGGAATTTACGAGACTGGCTTCCTACAAAGATGAACTCTATCTGGGAATACAATAGCTCTTTCAGATGCCCAAGGAAGCTAAACGAAAGAACTGCATTTGAATTTGCTATTGCTATTTGTTTTCTCTGTACTGGCATTTCTTCATAATTAATCATGCTGGATTAATACAGCATGAAAAAATACAAATAGTATTTAGTTGTAGTGAAATGGAATAAGAAAATATGGGATAGTACCTCTGAGGTTAATAAGGTGGAATGGTGTCTAGCTTTAGGCCACAGACGCATGGAGGAATGAAGGTGTGATATGGTTTTAGACAGAATTGGACTCTGAGAATAGTCCACTTTTCTATGTTGATGTTGACTTTAAAGTAAGATTGCAGAGACATACATCTGAATGCTTGCACACACAAGCACATAGATACAGACTATATGACATTTAAAAACCCTATATTTCTATAATTGTGTTTTGAATCACTCCTGGGAAAAATCTATTTGAATTCCCAGAGAGTACTTGATTGATAGACTTAATTTATAAATAAATTACCAAACTAATTCTAACTTTCAAAGTTTCTATGCATATAAAATAAAATAATTAAATAAATAGTTGCATATTAGAGCTGAATATTGTGAATTAGGTAACAATAATTTATGATACTTTTAATCCATGTAAAGCTACTTGATTCCAGAGAGGAGACAGTTTAGTTACTTCCATTATATTCTTCATCAGTTTTAATGTGCCAGTGGCCTCCTGAGATTTCCTTACCTTTAACAAGCACTTCAGTAGTACTATGTGTAGGAGAAATTATTCCAAGATCATCATAAGTATGAATTTATCCTATCCTTATAACAACCCTAGATATTATATAATACCAGTAACAAGGTGTTCAATTTAAGCATGGATAATTATCTCATGGTAAGTGAGCCTTTTAACCATCATTTCACACATAACGATGTATGTAAACTCTGCATATAGTGATTAATCACGTTATTGAATTAATATACAGTTATATTTTATATATATCTAAGTCACTAATACATAAATTACCTATTATTCTAGCCTCATAGGTCACAGGAGGCTTCAGGACTCAATCATGTGTTGCATGCATACCAACTTTCCACAGTGAGGGAGCTAGGCTTTAGCATGTTCATCTTTCATAATAAAGTTCCTGTTTGCCATTCTTGCTGTTTGATAAGTCTGTGGCACACACAAAATATTGATTTTACTTCCTTCCCATGAATTAGATATTGATCATTCAAAATCTTCTACAAAATATCTAGTGATATGGAAATTCTAAATAGAGGTTGTGCTAATATCAATCCATTTATATTTGAAACAGCTCTTGGTCCCTATGTAACTTCATCCCCACCCTTCCCTAGCAAACAGCTCTGTGACAGTGGCATAGAGATGGATGCCACTTCTTTTAGATATAAAATTTGTAGTACTATATCTGTCCTAAATCAGTGTATAACAAATTTAGCTCTGATCTTACTTTCAACTTAAAAAAAAAAAACCTCAAGTGATGCTTTTAACTCAGATTGCGCATTAACAAATTGTGCGTAATTTTCAATCAATCAGTGATATCCATTTCAAAATGAAATTACTAATACTGAATTCTCTTCAGTTTAATTTGTCACTGTGTCAATAAAAAACACACTCTGACTTTAAATCTCACTGTTAAAGTGTGTGTGTATGTGTGTGTGTGTGTGTGTGTGTCTGTGTTTGTGTGTGTGTGTCTAGGTGTGTTTGAGAGAGACAGAGACAGGGAGTGTGTGTGTGTGTGTATTACCATTCTTCATTGATATAGTACCATTAAGTAATCCTCAAAGAATCACTGTAGGAAAATAACAAAAATAATGAAGCTGATTTGAGATATTTTGATTCTGAAGTATCTCTAAGAGATACCCATGATCTCTTATGAATTAAAAAAAAAATCTATTGTCTTTTAAAAGGTTAGCCTTGTATTCACAAAATGAAGTAAATTGGAAATATACCTGAGAGGTTTTGTGTTACATCAAAAAAGTCATCAGAATAGGTACCATGTGTCTAGGTTGAGATGGTTCTTAGGAACTAATAATGACAAATATAATTATTTTACAAAAAAGGATTTTGAACTATTCCCCAAGTCCAGGAACCAAGGCCTATACCTCAACTTTACAAAAGATCTGGTGAAAATCGAAGAATATAAAGTAGTGGTTATGAGAGATAAAACTGGTAGAAAGGAAAATTGATGCACAGGAGATCTGAGAACAAAGAGGAATGTGAATGGCATTATAAGACAGTAGAGGTGATCTTAGAAATTTTGCTTGTGTTTTTAATTTCTTCTCTAAACAGAAGCCAGTATGCTAAACTGAATTTGATAAAATGTGGAATTATAAGCATGTGAGTATATCTGAAACAATCACTTTTAAGTAGTTTATATTGTTCTTGTGTCAATGTAGTGGACTTTAAGTTTGTGAGTTTTTTGAATGGAAATGAAAGAAGCAGTCTATTTAATACAAAAGGACATACCCCGTATGTCAATGATAATCCATAAACCCAACTAAAGCAGCTCCTTCTGCACAGAGCCGAGAGTGTGAGATAGCTTTATCTTGTCACTCAAAGGATATATTTTCTTGTAATCTGAGGGCTTCTTTTATCTGGAGAAGGAGAACAGTACACTTTTAGCTCAGGCAAGAAGAAAGAAGTATCTATTCTATCATGGCCCTATGGAGCTCATGAGCTGAACTAACCCGGCTGATTATATAAACACCAGGTACAGAAATCCTAATCAGACACTACACCTTCACCTTTCACAAAACAAATTAAATGCCCAAATACTGGTTTTTATCAGCCGATGGCAAACCTTTGTTTCCCTCCACCAATCCTCAGGTTGTAGTGCAACATTTACAGGAGCACCTAAGATACAGAACAAATAACCTATAATCCTCATACCTGTGAGGCATTTGGGCTGCTGAAAGAATACTGGTTTTTCTACTTACCTATAAAGAAGGGTAGTGTTGAAGATATGATCAAAATAACATGCCTTCAGGAAATGAAAACAGGACTCCCCATAACATTTGCTCCTCCTTCAGTCTCCCAAGAACTCAGCTCCTACCTTGAGTTAAGATATGGCATTCTTGGTTTCTAAATTGAAAACACAATCTGTCTATAGAGTTGGATATTTCTGTTGACTATTAATGCAAGAAGAGTAATTTCTTGGAAGAAAAGGGGAATGCAGCATTTGGGAACATACTTTGAGTGTTTTATGCATATATGGTGTTGGTGTGGTTACCATACTTAATTGTCAAGGTACAAAAGCATGCAAGGCAGCTATCATCTGCCTGGCTCTAGAGCTCTCACTTCTCCCATCATATCTTAATTTTCCTATCGAATTGTTCTTCTCCATTTCATGAAGGAGGATTTGCACAGTAACTTTTGACTTAAATACATACAATATGGGTTACTATATATATATATATATATATATATATATATATATATATATATAAACAAAGCTTCATAAGTTATTAGACTAAGTATATTTTAAACCTACTACACACAAAAATGGCAAAAAAAAAAAAGAGAAAAGAAAAGAAAAGGCACATGAGAAAACTTTGAGCAAGTACAGAGAAAGAATTAGACTGGCATGCTTAGACCTTGCCATTGGGAACTTAGCAATGGCTTGGCTCTGTTTGAAGAGTTTGGCAGTTTACTCTGATGGTATACAAAAGGACACAACCAGGAATTCATTTTTAAAAATTTTTCATAGGTAATTGGAAATATTGGAAATATATAAGTGCACGCATCCTTATAGCAACAGCTTTCTAAATCCAACAATCTGAAACTACACAAACTGGGTAGCACGTCTGCGTACTAGGATGAATCTTCAAAGTATTATGAGAATGATGTAACAATATGGGTGATCTCAAGTTCATAATGTAAAATGAAAGACAGCAAACAAAAAGGGCTATGCACTGTGCTTCCATTTATATGGTTTAGAAAGGCAAAAACTATAGGTCAGAAATCAGATCAGTAGTTACTAGTGTCTGGGATGAGAGAAGAGAATTGAGTCCTCATATGAAACACAGGAATCATTGTAGAGTGATAGAAATATTATGTATCTTAATTTTAAGGTGGCTAAATGAGAGTTTACAAAATCTCCTCCTATGCTATAAAAAGGATAGATTTTGATGTATGTAAGGTACAGATTAGTTGTAATAGTATAGCATGATACAACTTTATAAAGTGGTTTCTTTATACATGTTTACTTCAAGAATCATTTATAATATACACATATACATAAAGAGACCAAGAGACAGAGAGAGACAAACACCTTTGTTTCTAGAAAATTATATTTCAATAGAAGTCTGAATGTTGATGTCTAAATGTCTTTGTGCAATTCCTGGTTTGCCCTTTTAACAAATCCCACCCACAAGGTACCACAAAATTTTGTAACGTGAGTGAGGATTCCAGAAAACAATATGCTAGTAATTTGTTCCATCTCCCATCACCCTGTTACAGATGCAGACAAAGCCTCTGAGTGTGAAAGGATTTGAGCTTATTACGAAGATTAATGGAAACACAGATGGGGTCTCATGAAGAACTAACAGCTTCATATGAATTGCAGTGGAAACAATTGTCTTAGAGTCATGTGAACTGCTATAAAAGCTAAGTTACAGTGCAGTCTCACTGCCCTCCAGCATGGCTTGACAGCCTTTGGGGTCTGAGAGCAGAGGACTCAGAACAGAGATTTATGCCATAAATTAAGCTCTGGAAGGTCCCAGTGGAATATCTTGAGAACCCTTTGGCCATATGTAAATGCACTGCTGTCACTACAAGAGAGCATTCTAAAAATGAGGTAGAATGGGGTATAGGACAGAGAGTATTTAATAAAACAAAAAAAAACTTGTAAAAATAAAAATTTAAAAGCTGTTTCGAAATTCTAAAACTTGCTTCATGTCCCAGTGGTGTCTGAACATGCTTGAGGCCATCATTTAAATTTTTTTCCAACCAGTGGGGTGTGCTTTTTAAATTACTGAAGACTTCTAAACATAGTCAAGCTTTTCATCTGTGAAAAGTGCAAGGTTTTTTTTTTTTCTGAGAATTCCTGCTTACCATACCTAGTATTCATTTTATAAACCAGCTGAGAGACCTTTGAGAAGATGCAGTAGAAATAACATCAATGATGACACTGAGAAATCATAAAATGAAGAACAGGTCAGGATCAGAAATTCTTTTTCAAATTTGTCTTAACAAACAACACCAGGTATTGAAAATTACCAAGCAACTCCTGCATTTTCAAAGGACTGCAATGTATTTTTCTCTGCTCAAATTTTTTCCAAGGTCCTTGCAAGCCAGCTAGCAGAAAGACTCACTTGAGACCCTCTGACATTGGAAACATCTGGAAAGGCCAGCAAACAAGCTGAGACAGGCATGGTAGATGCTTCTGTGTGTTTTAGAGCTTCTACCAGTATGAACAAAGCTTTCTTTCTAATACCACGAGCAGAATTTCAAAATACAGGCTTTACTGGATTATTTATCTAGTTTCTCAACACCTGACTAAAGCCAAGTCTTAACCTCAGCAAATAATTGGTTCTTTAAAAGCTGTAATTCTAGCATCTTTAACAGGTGAATTGTTGAGATATGTGCACACACTTTTGTGCTCCTCTCAGTCACACATAAACCAACAAAACAGAGAGGAAATAAAATGTAAGAAAGATCTGCAACACTACCTCTCCTTCCTTGGTACATATGGACAGCTAAATCTTTAACAGCTATACAAAGAGCTTAATATGTCAGAACTCAATTCCACTCAGACACTAGCATTTCTTTTGCAGTATAAGTAAAGAATTTCAGAGGAAACTGGGAGAGGTGCTTTTCTTTGAATGGTTTGCTTCCTGAGTAAATAAATCTACTGTTTATTTTGGCCTTGAAGACATGTTCAACTTGTAGTATAATTTAGCCTTTCAGTCACTGTAACATTTCCAATTATTCTTGAGTATATCTCATTGTATTTACTGTAGGCTTTGTCCAAGATGCATCAAGTTCTTCTTATTCACTGATATTCATGAGCTTTCAGAGGACTTTCAAAGAGGAAAACAGATATCAGTACATTGCCAACTACTGAGTTCAACTGCTGGGTGCTCTTTCTGTCAACATTGTCCTGTGACTTCCATGATATTTCTGCCCACCTTTTGAATCTCAGATTATGGAGGAGCTTCCTGAAAGGGCCAGATATAGAGAAAAATCTTTCTTCAAATTCTCTTTGACCATAATAGGAAGAGTATGGAGACTAACACCTGTTCTAAGGTTCAGAGATGTTTGTTGTCTGCATTTGCTATCAGAGATTTCCACAGCCATCCCCAAGAGGGATCACAGAAAGTGTGTTCCAGGCTATTAAGACTGTCATGTCTCTTCCCACTGTGACCTCACCTGGCAAGATTTGTCTGGAGCCTTGGTGGAACAACTGTCCCTATGGGATCTGAAGCCAAGAATTTTATTCCAGAAAGTCAGGAGTCTTGGCCTGGGTGAACTCTGGTTTTTCCAGTGCCTAGAGCCGAGTAAATGGCCTGGCACACATGATCCTCTGATCCCCCCCCCCAAGGTTTTCCTGCAAGTCCTGCCTCTTAGTCTTTAAGAAGAAGTTGCGAGTATTTCCTATGATTTTCTTGCTTCTAGTTTCTGGTTTGCAGAGAATGTTTGCCACCTCTGCCTTGTGGGACTATTTCACCTCCTGAGCTTATTCAATTTTCCTGTAGGTAGAGAATAATTTCCCTTGTGGAAGGAGATATAGAGAACTCCTTTTACTTTTTTAAATTTATCTATTTTTATTTTATGTGCATTGGTGTTTTGCCCGAATAGAGATCTGTGGGTGTCATATCTTATAGTTGTGAACTGGCATGTGGGTGCTGGGATTTGAAATCAGGTCCTTTGGAAGAGCAGTCAATGCCCTTACTCCTGAATTATCACTCCAACACCAAACACAGTTTTCTTAAAATTTGAAAATCTGAAATTGATCATTCTCCACCTTTAGGCATTTGACTTTGGTCTACCCACTTGGCTTTTACATATTTTTCTTGGTTCCTGTTCTCTTCAGATCCACTTGTAACTCAAAATCTTGACGTAAGTGGTACCAATGTATAATGCCTCAAAATGGCATGTCTAGTAATTCTTTATGTGGACTAGAGCAAGGACTTGCTTTTCTTCTACCACCATAGAATGGCTGTTTTGCACAGGGATGAATAAAGTACCAGTTCACCAGACCAAATTACCCATTATGCCTACACAGGAAAGCAGTTCCCACCAGTATAAGTGGGAATGTAGGGAGAAGTTCTGATGCTTTGATCAGTAATCTGCATGTGAGAGCTGAAGGTCCTATCCCCCAATTGGTTCTTGATCAACAAAGCTCAACCAATGGCTGAGCTGAAGAGGAAGGACTTTCAGGTTTCCACAGGCAAAGAGATGCAGAAGAAGGAAAGAAATTTTGCCATGCTTTGGAGGAAGAGAGAGAGACACTGGCCATGTGACATTTCAGGTGGAATGGCCTTTGGCCATTTCCCTTACTGGGCTTGAAGTAGCAGGCAGATTAGAAACACAACAAAACTGAGGGCAGATTCAGGTTGCTGAGCAAAGAGAACATAACCAGGCAACTAAGCCGAGGACCAATTTAGAGGTGTTGAGCTAAGGATAAAGGTAACTGAGCAACTAAGCTGAGGGCAGATTTAGAGGTGTTGAGCTGGGAGTGAAGATAAAGGCACTCCAGCCTCGGAAGGCTTAGAAGATGTGTGTGTGCGTGTGTGTGTGTGTGTGTGTGTGTGTGTGTGTGTTTCATCCTCAGAACCAGGGAAACTTGTGCGAGGCTGGTAGCATGGTCTGCCCAAGAGCTTAAAAAAAAGCAGGGTTGTAGAAACTACATGCTACATGGAAGAAGGCTATAATGTAATGTATTTTATAAAACAATCATTTTCCTTTGTGGGAAGGAAAACAAATATTTGGTATCTGATATGAGTTGCAAAGCAAAGAATATGAAAGAAAACTGAGGAAATGTAGTAAGTGAGTAAGTGACAGGTTACTAGGAATCAAATGGCTTCTTAGTGCAAGATCCAGTTTATCCTGAAGGCAGCAGTAGCCTCAGGGAATGGTATTGACCTGGACAGAACTGAAAAAGAAGGCTTGCTAAATCTTGCAAGACATTAGATATTTTAGGATAGAGTAGACACCTGGGTCGCCGATGTGTAAATCCCCTCTCTCCACACATTCATTCATTCACTTTTTAGCAGCTTTCCCTTCTCATATATCACAGAACAAATCTATTTTTCCCACAAAAGAATATTTTGATGATGAACATTACTTAGCATTTCTTCTTGTAGTATCTAATAAAATTTGTGCATGATCCAGAATGTATTTTATTTGAAAAGTAATCTTAAGATCATTTCCCACTCTGATATTTTTCACTTCCTTACAGATTCCATAAAAGAAATAAAATGTTTACAAGATCTTTTGGATCAGAGTAAGAACTCCAGTTCTATTGCATGGGCAATACATTTATATCAATACAAGAAGTAATTGCCTTTGTGTTCACTTTCTTAATCATATCACCAGTACTCAACTGTGCCACATCACTAGTTCAGAACTTCACCAGATCACCAGCTCACATCAATGGGAAAGAAAAGAGCTATGTATAGCTGGAGGTTCTTAGATTGATCAATTGGATAATAAATTGGAATTTCTTGATGGAAGATTAATTATAAGCCAGGATGTAGACTGAGATATTTTAGGGCAGTGCTCAGAAATGGTAGGGAGAGCAATAGCCTCAGTGCAGTATCCATCACTCCAGTCATGCTGGAACAAGGCTGTGCTTCAAACCAATAGGCTGACCTGGGAGGAAATTATGTGGCTACTTCAGAAAACATCTGATTTGTCCAGTGAGCTTGACTTGTTTTGTTTTTTGTGTTTCTGATATTTTTCAGATTTCACATTTTTTTGTTTCCTTGGCTTCTGAGGATATTACTAATTCATCACTATTATCTCATTTAGAGTGGATAATTTAGCTGGTTAGTTTTATATTTATATTTAGACATGTGCTTCGTATTCTTTTACCAACACTTCTCTACTTGTCTTAATCTCATCTGATAACTCATACGAGACCCATACAGGGGTAACTGCAAACAATGCAATCTCTCCCTCCCTCCCTCCCTCCCTTCCTCCCTCCCTCCTTCTCTCTCTCTCCCTTCCTCTCTCCTTCCCTCTCTCCCTCCCTCCCTCTCTCTCCTTCACTCCCTCCCTCCCTCCTTCTCTCTCCCCCTCTCTCTCTCTCCCTCTCTCCCTCTCTCCCTCCCTCCCTCTCTCCTTCCCCCCCTCTCTCTCCTTCACTCCCTCCCTCTTTCTCTGTCTCTGTCTCTCTCTCTCTCTCTCTCTCTCTCTCTCTCTCTCTCTCTCTCTCTCTCATTGTCTGGGACTTTTGCATCCCAGAATTTGGTCCCCATTTCACTGTATCATCAATGCTAGTAGAAAGAAGGTCAACAGAGCATCGGGATGATGAGTGAAAACAACAACAACAACAACAACAATAATAAGCTCCCAAACCAAAAATGAACCCAGCAGCAGCAGCAACAACAACAACAGCACCCTCACCTTACTTTTAATTAACAAATAGCATCTAGTCATATCAACCACTCCAAGAGTCACTCCATATCAACACAAATGATTCCATCTATCAATAGTGTTGCATTGGGAATTGGTCTCTCTAACATGAATTTGTGTATACATTCAAACTATATACCCACTCATTTTCATATCATGATCCATTATATGGGCATCATACTCCTTACAAACATCTTTGCCCCATTTATTATAATACCACATAACTACATGACTTTGTTAGATGTTATTTAAATCCTGGAAGGATAAATGGTCATTTTGAGCTCTCAAATGAAAAAGTCTATCTTCAGTACTTCATTAATATATTCTATTTTATACAAGTAAAATTCATATCTTAGATATTACTAAGATTCAGCAGGATGAGTTGTATTTATGACAACGATGAAAAAAATCAAGATTTTTTGAAAGTATATAGAATACAAACCGGACTGTGCAACAAAAGTACACTGATATAAAATGCTGACAAATGGGAGAGAAAGATAATGTTGCAGGGAGACACTAGAGATTGTAGGATTATGGGGTCCTGCATCTGCTTCGCCACAGGGCTCTGCTCCTCAGGGAGATGCTTAGCCCACTCTATCACCTGACAGGTGTTGGGTCTTAGAGAAGCCCTGGGACACCGCTCCCCGGGCGGGAAAGTTCAGTCTGAGGCACTCGACAACCAGAGCTGGTTCAGGGGTCCCCAGGACTGTGATGAGGCTGGAGCCACCTGGTTCTTAGACTCTCAGACACCCAGGCACTGCTGGGAGCTGCAAAAAAACTGAGAATGGAGTGAGGTCCCGCCGGCTGAATCCAGCCTGGGGAAGGGAAGGGGTAAAGCGGGGACTGGCTGGTCCCGCACGGGGAGTTCTCGGCTTCATGGCTTTGGACTTGGATTGAGCTTGGTGATGGCACTAATAATTGCATTTCTTTTCTTTTCTTTTCTCTTTTCTTTTTTCTTTCTTTCCTTTTTTTTAATTTTTATTTATTTATTTATTTATTTATTTTTTTGGTTACTCAGAAAATAGAGAAGCGTAGAAGCGTTTCTTCTTCCATTTCATTGATTGGAGTTGAGGCTCTAAACATTACCCTTTGCATTAGAATCCTTTGGATTCTTTTACCTTTGAAAGATTCTGCTATTTTTCTTAACTGAGAAATGTAAAGACTCAGAGTTATAATTTGTTGGGTGTAATTTTTTTAAATCACTCTGACTCCTTTGCCCAGGCCTGCACTCTCAGCTTAGCTCCAAGATCACAGTCCAGCTAGTCTCGCTCAGGTCTGCCCATGGCCAGCTGGCTATTTTCCCAGGAGCTGTGATTGCTCTCCCACCCCTCACGGCTAGATTCCCAAAGTGGTCAACTGCCCTCTTTCTCTTCCTGCCCACCTTAACTCTGTGGACGGAACTTACTAGACAATTTTAATATTTTAAAAATAGCCAGATAACTCAATGGCTGGGCAAAGAATTTCTTGCCCTAATTTTATCAGCTAGTTTATTCTACCGGTGGTGGAGGCTGCTGTTTTCAGGCCCCCAAGATCTCAGATGGCTGTTGTGCCCTCCCATCTTTCCAAAACCTGATCTAAATTCCTCTTTCTCTCCCTCTTCTCTTCTTCCTGGGACCCAGAAGTTTCACCTTTTCCCCTTTGCCCAGCAATCCCCTTCCACCTCCTTTATTGACACAACCAAGAACCCATTAGGGAATTTATATCCCCCTCTACAATTGCCTCATAGATTAAATATTAATGCAGGAAGAAAGAGTAGAAATTGACATCAGAGTTTTTGCTTTGTTAGATCTTATACAGTCCATCAGTGACCTGTAATGAGAAAGATAAAATGCCTTGAAAAGTGACATTGCCCTGAGAACACAGACAAACTCTGGAGAGTGTGATGTTTCTGTTTTTTTTCCTCATAATGCAGACATATATGCATGCACACAGAGACAGAGACAGAAACAGAGACAGAGAGATTCAACCAAAGAAGAAAGCTGAAGACTGTCATGCAGTTCTCCAGATGATTCCAGGAAATTTCAGTATAAACTTCTGTTTATACAACTAAACACAACCAAATACATAAGCAAGTAAGTAATTAAGTAAATAAATAAATAAGCAAACTTTACACCTTTGTTGGAGTTGTAAGAAAATTGGAGGTATGCTCATAACATTGTTACTTAGAGAAGATTGTATAATTTGTAAGAAGCTGTTGTTTTCAAAAGTTAAAAAATAGGAAACATTGAGAATTGTAGATGTATTTACTGAACTGTTCTTAGTATTCATGAAAATAACATGAAAAATAAGATTGATGTTATAGATGGCAGAAAGAAACAGAGACAGGGAGACAGGGAGACAGAAAGGAAGAGTAATTCTGTGCTTGAGGAGCCTCAGATGCACTTCAGAGAGATGATGGGGACAGAGAATTACAACTAGGTCTTTCCTTTTATAAAATTACCACAACACTGGGCATTCTGCCTGGCTCATGGTAGTGTTTAATAAATGTCTTTTGTGTCCTAAGTGGAAATAATTTCCCAATTAAAACTATACCAAACATGTCCAAATGATGGTGACAGAGTTTATAGGATGCATTTGTTTCATCACAAATCTAAGGTATCACTTTAAATTCCAACTTTTACTTTTATGATCACAATTAATAATATATTTTCGAATATTCCCAAGAGTACCATTTCTCAGATTCTATATAAAGAACTAGATACATAGAGATGACTGAATCTATCTTTGTTTTCAAGTTTCTCACTACCTTGTGCTGTGACCTTTACTCTTAGGAAACGTGTCTGAACTGTATGGGTACACTAAGCAATAGGCGCCCTACTCCTGGAAGAATGTGTAATTGTTAGGATAAACAGAGACAAGAAGGCAAAAAATTCAGCTAAGAGTCATTTACTATATCAGGACCATCATTCTTAGAGAGAAAAGGAGGTAGTGTTGGCCATAAGTTGTTTTAATAGTTTAGGAGTACAACTTTATTCTGAAAATCATGAGACTGAGGTATAGAAACATGAAATACTTTGTCAGTGTCAAGAATGTAATAAATGGTAGAGCATAGAGTTTAATGTAGGCAATTTGACTACAAATTCGACACTAAATCAGCATGCAGTTATGTCCTAATTATTGTATTGCTGAGCAAAAATGATGATCTAGGCTCATGCTTAATTTTGTACTCCTCTTTTCTTCTCCTCATCGTTTTTAGGATGTTAGTAGTATTCTCTTGAGTGCTTATTTCCATGGGAATATAGTTTAAAGTTCAATTGATCTAAATTACTGAGGATCTAATATTAGATGGTTTCTAAGTATTTGTATCTTTAAAATTTATATCAGTTTCTTTTCACATCTCTGTAACCAAATATCTGAGAAGGAACTTGAAGAAAGAAGTGTGTTTCCTGACTCACAGTTTGAACGGGTGCAGTTCGCTGTGCTAGAAAAGCATGGTGGCAGGTAGCTCCTTAGGGTTTGGAACCCACAGCTGAGTATCCATATGTTCTCAGATCTCTAGGGGTTACAAAGCTGAGGTGGAAAGGGTTTGTGGTTAGGTTATTAATAAAATTTTCAAAGACCATCTTCAGTTACACACCTCTATGAGCGTTAATTTCTAAAGCTTCCTAAGTCCTATAAACAGAATTACTATCTAGGTACTGACTATCCAACAATATTATCCTATGAGATATTTCACACTCAAACCCTAAAGGGGCATTTTAAAAGGAGGGTAATGCTGAAGAAAATATGGCTTTCTTCCTAGGAATAATGCCAAGTACCTTAACATGGTTAATGTGACAAGAAATTTATTTGGGGAAGATTTAAGAGATACTTCATTAACAAAATTGTTTAAAACACATCAAGAAAGCCACACACATCCTAGAGTCTGAATCTCAGATTTGGAGGGATAGGAAGTCTCACAGTCCCAGATAAGAACCAAGGTAACTGAGGTGAAAGTTTCTAAAAATAAACATCACTAATAGCTTGAGAAATTGTGTAATCAGGAAGTCCATTTGTAATATATTTTCATAAGGAAATATGGATGTATGTAGTTATGTCAGCTATTTTACTTGTCAAAATTGTCTAACATATCCTGAACAAGTTGTAATTTTTAAAAAAATGACCTGAAATGTTATTGTTTCTGTAATTAAATTTCTTTCAATTCTTAAAATTTTACTTTAATGTTGTTGAGCCATAAGGAAAGGATAAAAATTTTATCATTTGTTGGAAAATGAACAAAATTTAAGGACATTGTGTTAAGTGAAATAGGCCAGGTACAGAAGAACAAATTTATCCTCTAAGCATTTAAGAGTATAGAAATCTGGAGAACTGAGGTATTCGGGCTGGGAAAACCATCTTGAGGACGTGTGGAGAGATTAGAGAACTTGTTCTAAAATATAGTTAGATGTCGAAATTAGTTTTTAATATTCTGCTGCAAATTCAGGTAAGTATTCACTCCAAAAACCAACTGGAAGAAACAATGCAGGTTCTCAATATGTAAGCCTGGGAATAATTGACCTGGACATGATAATTAATCTTATATTCATGATAACTTATATTCATTATTGAATTATTATGCTGTAACCCATAGGTAAGCACAGATATGTCAAAAAAATTAAAGAAAGCACAAAAAGAACAGCTACTGATGATTATGAATAGCTTAAGATACAATATGTATAGATATAATGATAAATTAAAAATAGTATAGAGTCCTTAATAAATAACAGTGTGTCAATTATAATGCCTGTGGAGCTTTATACAAAGGAATTTGTTGTTAGAAACCTCCAAATTTCTTTTGTCTCTGTGTGTATGTATATGTGCGTGTGTAGGAGTATTTGTGAATTTTTATGTGTCAACGTGTATACTGGTGCATGTAGAGATCAGAGTTCAACAATGAGTGTATTTCTCTACTGTTTTTGAATTTATTTTTTAGATGTAGTTTTTCATTTAACCCTGGTGCTCGTCAATGCAGCTAGTCTGGCTTGTTAACTAGCTTCAGCAATTCTTCTGTCTTTACCCCATGACAGTTGGGGCTAGGCTTATAGACACAGGTCATTGTGCCCAGATGTGGTGTAGATTTGAAGATCCTACTTCATATCTTGATGCTGCCAAAACAAGCACTTCTCTAGCTCAGGCAAGCTTTGTGGTCCCAAATCTAACAATTTTGAACACATGGCTTTTTTCATAAGACAGAAAAAAAGAAAAAAATTTTTTTCAGCATTAACAAAATGTGAGTAGTACTTTAAGAATATCATAGCTTCACAATAATTACAGTTTATGCTTAATTTGAGAAATAAAATGCAACAAGATAACAGCATGTATACACAGGCCTTGTAGCGATTTTCAAATCCTTGATCTAATCTCCATCCCAGCAAGAGGGTAAACTGCTTTGTGACTCATTGTTTTCCCCTGCTTTTAATTTTCTGGACTCATGGAAGCTCTACTGTTCCGGTGATCATGCAAGGAAACATCCAACCAGAAAGTGATCCCAAAAGACTTTCCCACGAGTTCTTGGTTCAATATTCATTTTGGTTTGCTTTTCTCATGTACTTGCCTCAAAAGAAAGTGCAAATGATTGTGTGAAGCTATTGTTTGTCTAAAACAACTGTCACTTGCAGATTAGGAAACAATGAAATTTTTTGCTTCTAGAATACACAAACATAATTTCAAATGTATATCCTAAATTTGTGAGAGAAATTACGTATTCCTTTCTGCTTAATTAAAAGCATTAACAATAATATTTATTGAATAATATTTATTCTCAACAAGTACAAATTTGATTAGATCAACGGTAAATAACTGTTCACTCTAAGCTTCACATGAATAAAATGATATGAATTTTCTAATTTTAAGGTAAAAATTGTATGGATATTGAAAATTTCATGTGTAGATGTTCCAGTGTTTGGATAGATTTATTATTGGTTCTTTACATTAATTAAGCATTAGGGCCTCTAAAAAGCAGCCATATCTTTCTTTTGTTCTTAAAATTAAATGTAAAACATTTCTAATACTATTCCATATGTACAAACACAAATATAAAGCCTTAAATACAAATGCTAAGTATTACCACAAATACATACATATACACACACAAACAGAAACAGAGACAGAAATTTCACTGTGTTAAAGAATGGATGTGCTATCAGTGTGACTATAAAAGTAAGTTTAAGGAACTTATGTCTATTAAGATATTTTATACAATATAAGTATGCAGGTTTTTATTAGAATTTAAAGAAGCAGAGAGAAGGCTAAAAAAATAAAAAGAATTATTCTTCATAGTTTAGTAAAGTATTCCTACTAACAAAGATATTTAAATATGTCCTGGAGTGGCTGGAGAGAGTGACCATGTTGATGGTCAATACATGATAAGATATGTTTAACTAGATTCAGCTAGTAAAGTGTTAACCTTACAAGTATGAATACTTGACTTTGGATAGCTAGCATTCATATAAAAGCCAGGCATGACAATGTATGTCTGTAAATGCAAAACAGGAGTAGTCCAGAGGACCTGCTGGTCATACTGTCTAGTCTAAACAGCGTGTTCTAGGTTGAGTGAAAGACACTGTCTAAACTGATAAACTAAAGAAGTGGTAAAGAGGATATCGAAGGCAGCCTCTGGCCTCAACATGGATCCACCCAGGTGAATGCATCTATACATATGCATACTGTCCACATACACACAAACAAGACAAATGGATATGTAAATAAACAGAGCATATCCTATATTAACTTATAAAATTATTATATATGGCTTAGAAACCATACATTTCCATACATATCAGTTTATATGAATGATTTGGAGAGAAAATTACATTTTTTATTTCTTTTTGTAAAAGAGACACTTTTTTATAAAATAGTCATCAAAGTTATCTATAGTTGACAAACATTAAAGAATTTCAATATGGAAAAAATTACATCGTGTGCATCTAGGCATAGTATAGCACACAAAAATATTGAGCTACCGTGACACTCTAGTGCCTTTTGCAGGTATAAATAGGTGTTCTATGTGTGCATGCCATAGAGACATTACATTACCCTGGAGAAGAGAAGGTCAGGGCCAAGGAAGTATAATACAGCTGCCTAGAGGAGAATCCTTGGATTTGAAGAATGAATGAGAGCTGTTGGAAATATGCAATTGTGTTTGTTTTTGAGATTGTCCTCTTAGCATCTTACTGAGTGAGCTGTTGGCAAACAGTGTCATATGTTGATGGTCAATACATGATAAGATATGTTTAACTGATATATAGAGAAATGTATATCCAACAAATAGAGGTTCATATAGTTCGTGTTGTATTTAAACATAAGGGCTCTCATGGTCACTCAAATACACAGACCATGCACCAAATTCCATAGATGCAAACACATTCAGGTGATTTTATTACCTGATATGTAGACATATACTATCAATAGTAGAATGAAAATAAAGGAGTATGTGAGTAATATTTGGGTTGATGAAACTCTAGAAAATAACAGAATTCTTTGAACTGAATAGTAAAGCATGCCAGAATGTCTAAAAAATAGGTACTAAGGCATGCAAATCTGAAAGCACATTTAATAAAAGCCAAGAAGGCTGCTATGATCATAGTGGAGCATGGAACCCAGATGTCCTCAACAGAGGAATGAATACAGAAAATATGGTACATTTATGCAATGGAATACTACTCAGCTATTAAAAACAATGAATTCATGAAATTCTTAGGCAAATGGGTGGAACTAGAAAATACCATCCTGAGCAAGGTAATCCAATCACAAAAGAACACACATGGTATGCACTCACTGATATATGGATATTAGCCAAGAAGCTCAGATTACTCGATACAATCTGTAGACCACATGAAACTCAAGAAGAACAAGGACCAAAGTGTAGGTGCTTCAGTTCTTCTGAGAAGCAGAGCAAAATTCCCATGGGAGGAGATACAGAGACAAAGTGTGGAGCAGAGACTGAAGGAAAGGCCAACCAGAGACTGTCCCATTTGGGGATCCATCCTATATACAGTCACCAAAACCAGACACTATTGTGGATGCCAACAAGCACTTGCTGACAAAATCCTGATATAGCTGTGTCCTGAGAGGCTCTGCCAGTGCATGACAAATACAGAGGTAGAACCTCTAAGCCAACCATTGGACTGAGCACAGGGTCCTCATGGAGGTGCTAGAGAATGGACCAAAGCAGCCCCATAGAAGGCACAACAATGTGAACAAACCAGTAATCCCAGAGCTCCCAGGGACAAAACCATCAACCAAACAGTACACATGAAGGGATCCATGGCTCTAGCTGCATATGTAACAGAGGATGACCTTGTTGGACATCAAAGAGAGGAGAAACCCTTGGTCCTGAGATGCCTCAATGCCCCGGAATAGCGGAATGCCAGGACAAGGAAGGAGGAGTGCGTGGGCTGGTGAGTAGGGGGAAGGAGAATGCAATAGGCTGTTTTTAGAGGGGAAACCATGAAAACAGATAACATTTGAAATGTAAATAAAGAAAATATCTATTAATAAAAGAAAGCCAAGGAAGTAGAAAGCAAATGAGCACTTCAATTTCAGCTGAAGACCAGGTTTCAGTATAATTCCTGACACAAAGAAGTTAAAGGATAATGAGGAAATTTAAGGATAATGAAAGCAATAGAGAGGATTAACTAAGGATCATTTTTATGAAAGAAATAAAAAGAAATGGCACTGACATATTAAAAAAATAGGAAGGGCCAATGAAATGACTCTGTGGATAAAGGTACTAGTTGTGTAGATCTACTGACCTGATTGTGAAGGGCAGGAGGAGAGAACTGATTCTGGAAAGTTGTCCTTTGACCACCACATGTTTATGCCTATCACATGTGCATGTGCACACACACACACTATGGTTAAGAAAATAAAAATAAAGCAATAAAAAGACAGGAGGCAAATTGATGTAAATGAAATTACTGACATTTTTCTGCAATTTTAAACTGAGAGTATATAACTATATCAAAATATTTTAAAAGTTATTCATTTCTCTCTATTGTAAAGTGCTTAAATGGCACACTAAACAGAAAGCATGTTACATAAATTAAAGTAGAATTCAATCTTTGTTCCTAAGAAGCACAATTAGTGTTTAATATTTTCTTTTAAATTTTTGAGAACAGAATAATCTTTATCTTATAAAGTATATTAAAAGCAACACAAATAGGAACATTTTCCCAACTTATTTTACATCTTGCATAACTTTGCTACCAGCAGTGTAATTAATATTAATAAACAGTTCTTTACCATTATAATTGTTGCCAATTCTTATGTTGTTGTCAATTCTTATATATGCTATAATAAGTAATTACCCAACTCATTGTAATGAGCTAAATATAGCCGATCATGAGAAAATCATTGAGTGCCATCTGTAGCATTAATGGAGTATGGAATAGGAAACAAGTGGTTATCTTAAACATTTATGAAACAACTTAGTAAAATCCAATATATAATCATAATAAAATTGAAAAACTATTGCACCTTCAAATTACAAATTGAGACTGAGAATCAGAGTAAATCTACTTTTTTATTATAAATGGCAGAAACTTCCTACCACCATTTTGGTCATGTAAAACAAAAACAAAATCAAAAATCCCAAACAATGCAATAAGATGAGAAAAAAAAGAGATAAAAGGGGTGAGAAAGAAATTAGGGAAACAACACCCTTCACAATAGTCACAAACAATATAAAATATCTTGGTGTGACTCTAACCAAGCTAGTGAAAGATCTGTCTGACAAGAACTTCAAGTCTCTGAAGAAAGAAATTGAAGACCTCAGAAGATGGAAAGATTTCCTGTGCTCATGGATTGGTAGGATTAATATAGCAAAAATGGCCATCTTGTCAAAAGCAATTTATAGATTCTATGTAATCTCCATCAAAATTCCAAATCAATTCTTTACAGACTTAGAAAAGGCAACTCTCAAATTCATTTGGAATAACAAAAAAACCTAGGATAGCAAAAACTACTCTCAACAATAAAAGAACTTCTGGGAGAATCACCATCCCTGACCTTGAGCATTATTATAGAGCAATAGTGATAAAAACTGCATGGCATTTGTACAGAAACAGGAAAGTAGCTCAATGGAATAGAATTGAAGACCCAGAAATGAACCTATTCACCTATGGTCACTTGATCTTTGACAAAGAAGCTAAAATTATCCAGTGGAAAAAAGACAGCAGTTTCGACAAATAGTGCTGGTTCAAGTGTCAATCTGCATGTAGAAAAATGCAAATTGATCCATATCTTTCTTCTTGCACAAAGCTCAAGTCCAGGTGGATCAAGCGCTGCCACATAAAACCAGATACACTGAATCTAATAGAAGAGAATATGGGGAAGAGTCTTGAATACTTGAGCACAGAAGAAAAACTTCCTTAAAAGAGCATCAATGGGTTATGCTTTAAAGAGCAATAATCAACAGTGGGACCTAATAAAATTGAAAAGCTTCTGGTAAACAAGGGGCACTATCAATAGGACAAAATGGCAACCCACCGATTGGGAAAAGATATTTACCAACCCTAGATCTGAGAGGGCTAATATCCAAAATATACAAAGAACTCAAGAAGGCAGATTCCACCTCACATCAGTCATAATGGTTAAGATTAAAAAAAAAAAACAACAACAACAACAACGCAGGTGACAACAGATGTTGGTGAGGATATTGAGAAAGAGGAACACTCCTCCATTGCTGGTGGGATTGCAAGCTGGTACAACCACTCTGGAAATCCGCCTGGTAATTCCTCAGAAAATTGGCCAAGTATTACCTGAGGACCCAGCCATACCACTCCTGAGCATTTACCCAAAAGATGCTCCAATAAATAACAAGGATACCTGCTCCACTCTGTTCATAGCAGCCTTGTTTAGAATATACAGAAGCTTGAAACAATCCAGATGTCCCTCAACAGAAGAATGGATACAGAAAACGTGGCAAATATACATAAGAGAGTATATACAGTATGAAAAACAACGACTTCATGAAATTTACAGCAAATAGATGGAACTAGAATATATCTTGTGTGAGGTAACCCAGACACAAAAGAACACACATGGTACGTACTCACTAATAAGTGGATACTAACTTAAAAGCTCACAATGCCCATGATATATCCTACAGACCATAGGTGGGAAGAAAATCAGGGGGTGGATGCTTCTGTACTGCACTGAAGGGGGAACAGGACAATTATGGAAGGTGGAAGGAGAAGGGGACAAGGAGGGGGAAAGGAGGGGAAGGAAATAAGGGTGGCAGTATCAGAATCTGGAAAAGACATGAGAGAGATACAGAAGGTCAGGAAATTGAATAAAAATTGGTATCAGAAACCGGGCGCGGTGGCACACGCCTGTAATCCCAGCACTTGGGAGGCAGAGGCAGGCTGATTTCTGAGTTCGAGGCCAGCCTGGTCTACAGAGTGAGTTCCAGGACAGCCAGGACTCCACAGAGAAACCCTGTCTCAGAAAAAAAAAATTGGTATCAGGAGGGATAGCCACTGGAGAATCCCAGACACCAGAGAAATGTGAGGCTCCCAGGACCCAACAGGAATAACTTTAGCGGTAATGTGCAGAGAAGAGGGAGATAGAACCGTGGGGACCACCTCCAGTAGATAGGAATGACCGCTGGTCAACGGATGGAGCCACTCATCTATCTCAAAGGGTTTTTTAACCTAGAAGTGTTCTTGTCTAAAGGAAGAATAGAGGAAAAAAATGGAACAGAGACAAAAGGAAGGGCCAATCAGGCAATTGTCCCACATGGGGATACATGATATCTGCAGACACCAACCCCAACACTATTGCCATGGTCAAGAGGTGCTTGCGGACAGGAAACAAGTATGGCTTTCTGTTGTCAACAGCATATAGCATTGAAATAAATCATAACAAGCCTGTGAAAAAAATCAAACCACAGAAGAATATAGAAATAGCAGACAGAGATGGAGGGAGGGAAAGGCTGAGAGTGAGGATGAGTAGTGGGGAGAGGGAGAATGAGAGAGAAAGAGAGAGAGAGAGAGAGAGAGAGAGAGAGAGAGAGAGAGAGAGAGAGAGAGAGAGAGAGAGAGAGAGACTCACTACTGGCATGAAGAAATAACACTTGCCTCCTGAGTCACAGAAATTTGTATAAAAAGAATCTTTCTAAGATGACAAGTTCTGTAAATTGCCATGGCTAACTATAGAATCAGAACTAGCTAAATCAACTCTGAAATTGGGGAATAAATAAAAGAAATTTGCTCTAGCAGAGAAAGAAGTGTAAAGCTTTGATAATCTACAATGTAATGCTAGCACAGGAAGGTTCAATTCAAAGAAATAAATCTGGGTACATGGGAGACATAAACACAGATACCATGTATTTTCATAGAAAAGACAGAGGGCTTATTGTGTGCTTTTGTAAAAGCTTATGCTGTAGTGTAAAACAAGGTTGACTGCTCTTGAAATATATAAAAGGTCAAGTATATTAAAATATTTAAAATGTAGGCAAAACTGGGAATTTGTTTGCTGGGATTTATAATAAGGGTCCTTCAAAGGTCTCTGTGTCAAAATATTGGTCACCAGTCTATGGCAATTGTAATTGATCTGTAAAATAATTGGGGCCTTGTGGGAAGGATTCCTGTCAGGGGAAGCACAAGTTGAAGGTTATATCTGGCTTTTGACCCTTTTTTTAATATTTTTCTTTCTGTTCACTAGAAGGTAAACACCTCTCTTCTCTATGTACCCATATATCTGAAGCCACAGAGCCAACCAACATGGATGACAATCTTGGAAAATGGGTCAAACTAAACCCTTACTCATTAGTTATTGATGTTATCATATAGAATCTATAGATAAATGGCTCTGTAGCTTTTTTATTAACTACTAAAGGCATATAAACACACAAAAAATAAGGAGATCAAATGGTGTATCTGACATAACCTTTAGAATTTCTAATAAAATGGTTGGAGGCAAAAAAATAGAAGTAACAGATTGTGAACACATTTTTTAAAACATGGAATTAGCAACTTTATGCAGACAAAGTGATTCAGAAAATTAAAAGGCTAGTAAGTCCATATATAAAGTGTCCCTGTATAATGATGCATGATTTGTAAGAGAGGTATCTTGGGTAACTCGCAAGTATATGGAGAAGGGCATGGCCTCATTTTATGGTAGATTTTTATGTGAATGCATCCAGTTGAAGGGAAAATTCTGGAATTCTGAGTTCATGTAAGTCTGAGATATTTCCATGACCAAATAGTCTCTCATCAGCACACTCACACTCCTAGCTTGGATAGTTAATAGTTGGGTACTGAACTGCTGTAAACAAAGCCTTGTTCCTTCACCATTTAAAAATATAATGGAATGAAAACTGTCAAAATCGAATGTATGTGATGAACTTATGAGATTTAAAAGGGTATAAATATGTGCATCCTGTTCTATAATAGAATGTTAAATAATATGAAAGTGGGGCCAGGTTTTTCTTCAACAACAAAGAGAAATTTCAAATCAAGAAGAGCCTTTCATAGCTCAATTTTACTGAAAAATTAGAACAGCCAAACACTCAGCCTTTTACTTTGAATTCCCTTTTCAAAAGCAGTTATCAGAAGAGCTTTCTAAAACAGAAGTTGCACTTGCTTTTTCCAACCTCATCAGGTTTTGATTAAACTCAGAGATGAACCTAAGGAGTTCATAAAAGTTCTAAAAGTGATTCTGGTTAGTGCCCTGAGGCTGAGGCCAAGGCCAAGGGATTGGGTAGGCTCTGTGGTCACCTGAGGATGAGAGTCAAAGATTTCCATGATCTATTTGATTGCTTTAGAGGGTACCATGGAATCTGAAAGTTTGAAGAACTCACCACAATGGTCTGACACAGGAGGTTCCTGGATAGCATTGTGCTAAGAACCACCTAAGTACACTGCAAGTTAATTTCCTCAAAGGAGGATAACTATCAACAAGAACAAGATATTTATTAAAGTTTGTATGAGTGTGTGTGTTTGAGACAGGATCTCTCACTGACCTAGGACTTTCCAAGTATTCTAGGCTAAATGACTAGAGAGCGCCAAGGATCTGCCTGTCTACAATCACAAGCGTTTACTGCCATACGTGGGTTCTGATGCTTGAACTGGGGTCCTCATGTGCAGCGGGAAACATGGTTCTAACTTGTAGTTGGTATTTAATGTATATTTATTGGTAGTGTGATTTAATAGTTACATGCAATGTGTAATAATAAAATTGGAGCAATTACTTTTATATCTTAAAATGTATTATTCTTTTTGATTTGAAAGCTTTGAAAGTTTTCTGGTTCTTTACAAGAATAATTATGGAAAGAGGAATAATGTAATAGGAAGGCTTAAATGGAATGGAATGGGAGGGCAGGGTAGAGATGAGGAAGGATTACTAACACTAAAACGCTTTGAAAAAAATGCCACATGGAACTCTACTGCTATAGAAACTTGCCCAAATTTATATGCACATAAAAGAGATCTAAACAGAATCACCCATTTATGTGGTACCTTTCCCCAATACCATAAACCATAAAATCCCATAGATGTACCCCACTACGCTCACATAATTGCAAGAGGTTGCTCAAAACACTAAAATCATAGAATGTGGAGAAATCAAGCTGTCACTGATCTGCAGATTTCATGCATACTAGATTGCTTTCAGATTAATAGAAGATGCTATTAGAGAAGAAAAGTAGTCATCTAGTTTATCCAGCTGTGAACTCTGTGAGCTATAATAACAGGCCTGGCAAGATATGCCCAGTAGTACAACAATAATAGGAATATTAAGGGAGCAACCAACCATTGTGTAATTGATTTTAAAGCTTGCTCTTCAAGATAGAACTCATTCCTGGTACCATTGACTGATACCCCTGCCCCTCAAAATAAAACAGAACAAAAATGTTGCTGGCTAGGTCATTGGTCATTGGGGAGAACATAGTAATATTATTTTACTAAATTGAGACAGCAATAAATCTCCCCCAAGTTATTATTTTAAACCCATAAATTAACTACATTTCTCAACTCTCCTCAGAGAAGCTTCTTCTTGTATTAGAAGGTAATTAGTGCAGAGACCCATGGCTCAACAAATACAGAGATTTAAGAGTCTTTAGAGGACTTAGCTTTAAATGGGACAGCTATATAGCACCACTTCTGCCCAAAGCTTAGGGATAATATCATAAAATGGTGCAGAAAGAATGTAGGAGCCAGAGGGAGCAAACACTTTCAGTAAAATAATAGTTGCTAGATATGACTGTGTGTTTTTACATATGATCTCTTTGTGAATGTGACAAAACCTGCCTTCTCAGGTCACAACATTTATGGGGTCAGGCTCATTAAATCACATGCTCCATTAGGTTGTCTTATACCCTTGTAGGTTGAGACAACCAGAAATGGGTTAAAAATATAAATATATATACATATATGTACTTCTATACAGCATGCATACACATATAAATGCATTATATAGATATACTCATCATGCATAAATATACATATATATGTATGTATATATACATTTATATATATTTGTACATATATATATAAACACATGCACATATACATACATTATAGCATAATTTCATTTTTTAAAATTCTCAAAGGACTAATAAAATAAAAATTCAAAAGAGCACATAAAATTGGAAGCAAGTTTGGAAAGATAGGAAGGAATTGAAGGGTGGGGAAAAGAAGATGAATATCATCAGAATGCATTAAATTCATGTAGGAACTTTTCAATCAATACAAATAATTAAACTATAATCACAAGTGTAGACTGGGAGAATGGCACTTTATTCTTCCTGTGTAACTGTCTCTGCGTCTGTTGTCTTTGTGTTCTTCTGCTGCCCGTCTTTCCTAACCAAGAGCTACTCGTCTATATACTCTGAAATCAAATATTTTATTCTCCATAAATGTTTGTCATCCATTTGTTTTATTTTACTTAATGTGCTACCATTTTGTTCCATCCATGCTGCTACAAACAATAAAACTGATTTTTTTAATCAGTAAGTAATATGACATGTATATAGACATATGTATGTACACACTGTGTTTTCTTCAATCCATCTGTCCTTGAATGGGCATTCCAATAAGCTGTGTGTCTGAAATATTGGTAAATGGGGATGTAATAAATATGGAAGCACAGATATATCTTTGAGAGACTGATTTCATTCCTTTTGGGTAGGTACTTAGCTATGGGATTGCTGTAGTAAATGGCAGGCAACTTTGAGATGGGGGAGGGGTGCCATGCTGCTTTCCAGAATGCATGTTATAGTTTTCAGTCACATTAGCCTTGTAAGTGCTCCTCTGTCTTCACCTCTTTAGCAGCATTTGTTATTTTTGTTTTATTTCTGACTACACTGACATACTCCATTTGTTTGGATTCACATTTCCATAATAAATAAAGACGTTGAACATCTTTTCATATACTTGTTGACTACTTATGTATCTTTTGAGGAATGTCTATTTATAGCATTTGCCATTTTTAATCAATTTGTTCTTTTCCCATTCTATTTTATGAAAACTCCTGATACATTCTGGATATTATTAGTACCTCCTCTGATGAGCCATTTACAAATATCTTGTCCATTTTTTCTATCTGCCTCATCCCTATTGACTTATTACTTTATGGAGCAGAAGGTTTTTAGTCTGATATGATCTCATATGTTTATTTTTGCTTTTGTTGCCTATGATTTGGGGAATCTAATAAGTATAATATTATACTGATATCTCGAGTCTTTCCTTTATGTTCTAACAGCGTAATTTGACTAATTTTTATTGATCTTTCTATAGTATAAATTTGAAATATATTTTTACATATGGGCACTCATTTTCCCATTCAGCTTTTAAAAAAATCTGTCAAATACATGATTTTATTGCTCCTAAATAGGAGCAATTTTTGTATTGTTTTGTTGTAGTAAATCCATAAGTATTAAACCATGAATATGAACTCAAACATCAGAAAGAAATAGATATAATATTATTACTACACCAAAACATACAAAGAAAGATTTGTGATGGGCTCAACTTCAGTCACTTGGGTTGTATCTGGAACAGAGGTAGTATTAAAAATTCACCTCCTGGGGACATAATCTATTGCAGCCTCCAAAGGGATGTAAATAAAAACCTTCTTTTAGAAGGCTTTCCTACTACAACATATTTGGTGAGAGATTGGTAGTAGAGTAGATGTCTTATTTCCCCATTCAGCTTTAAAAAAAAATGTAAGTAAGTAAGTCCATGGTAGTTGTGATGATTTGAGTAAGAATGGAACTCATAGGCTCACATATATTTGAATGTTTATCATCCTGGAGTGGCACTCTTTGGGAGGGATTAGGAATGTGGCCTTATATGAAGAGGGGGGACTGTTTTGAGAATTCAAAAGTTCAAGTCAGGCCCAGTGTCTTTCTCTTTGTGCTCCTTGTGGATCCAATGGATCTCTGCTACTTGTCCAGTAACATGTCTGCCTATGTGTCAGTATGTCCCCTGCTATGATGAAAAGGAACTAAACCTCTTGAACTGTAAGCAAGCTCCATAATTGCTTTATTGGATGGAGCTGGAGAACATCATCCTAAGTGAGGTAACCCATTCTCAAAAGATCAGTCATGGTATGTACTCACTGATATGTAGATATTAGCCTGGAAACTTGGAATACCCAAGACATAATCCACACATCAAATGATGTCCAAGAAGAACAGAGGAGTGGCCCCTGGTTATAGAAAGACTCAGTGTAGCAGTATCGGGCAATACCAGAACAGGGAAGTGCGAAGGGGTAGATGGGGGAACAGGGGGAGGGGAGAGGGCTTATGGGACTTTCAGGGAGTGGGGAGCCAGAAAAGGGAAAGCCATTTGAAATGTAAATAAAAAATATATTGAATTAAAAATAAAGTTGCCATGATAATAGTGTCTCTTCATAGCAATAGAACAGTGTCTAAGACAGTAGTATGATGGTTCTCAGTTGAAATTATTCATCAATTTCCATACATCATTCATCAGATAGTAACACTCTTAAAAGGTGGGTCAGGGGGCCGGAGTTCCGATTCAGTTGTCAAAAGCATTTTTGTTGTTGTTACTGGGCCAGAATTCACTCTGGATGGATCGCAGCTGTCTACATCTCTAGTTCATGAGGTCTGATGCCTTTTCCTAGCCTCTGCAGGCACTGAATATAGTGCACATGCATGTATTTAGCCAAATGAATATATATATAAAATACCAAACACAAGAGTTTTAGTTTTATTTTGTGTTGTTTTGTTTTGTTTTTTACTAGTGACCAGAACCACTTAGGGTGTCTATTAAAACTTAGGTTAAAACCTGACCCTACATATAAAAGTCATAATTGCCTTAACTAAAAGGTAAACAAATATGTGTTTGTTCAAGAATTACTTGTACGATTATGGTGGAAAAACTGACATTTGAGAGAGCAACTACTCAATCGAAAACATACAGTGAAATGGGAAGCTTAAAAACCAGACAGTTAAAAATAAGTATGTGACTGTATGTGGGGACACAGGGGAATTCCCTAAAAATATATCAATCCCATATTGTTATCTATACCCAGAGTAAAAATTGTAAAAATTATGTGTGGTACTTTGGGTCTAATGATAGTTATTTTGTGGATAGATATTTTATAGACAGGTCATGGGTTGGCAACTGGTTTATTTAAGAATTGATGTGTTGTTAGTTTTTGTTTGTGATTGCTATTTGCTTGAGTGGCAAGAAATACTTGCTGGAGAAATGTGGGTAGATAGTGTTAGCAAGAACTATTTCACAGAACAACTGGGACACTTCAGGCTCAAAATGCTGTTACTTTGAGTAGTTGATGACAAAGATGATTTCAAATATTAACTAGAAAGGAATATTCTAATTTTCTCTGGAGTTTGGTTTTGGAATTACACTAGGGGAAAGTATCTTAGACTGACACATAGACATATTCTTTGGGAGGCATTGCCAAGACACTGTTGGACAAAGCAAGGTGGCCATGAAATATTCTTTTTTTTTAATTATATATATATATATATATATATATATATATATATATATATATATATATATAATTTACATTGCAAATGATTTCCCCTTTTCTGGGTTCCCACTCCCCACAAGTCCCATAAGCCCTCTTCCGTCCCCCTATTCTTCCATCCACCCCTTCCCACTTCCCTGTTCTGGAATTCCCCTATACTCTTGCACTGAGTCTTTCCAGAACCAGGGGCCACTCCTCCATTCTTTTTGGACATCATTTAATTTGTGGATTATGTCCTGGGTATTCAAAGTTTCTAGGCTAATATCCACTTATCAATGAGTGCATACCATGATTGATCTTTTGAGACTGGGTTACCTCACTTAGAATGATCTCCAGCTCCATCCATTTGTCTAAGAATTTCATGAATTCATTGTTTCTAATGGCTGAATAGTACTCCATTGTGTAAATATACCACATTTTTTGTATCCATTCCTCCATTGAAGGACACCTAGGTTCTTTCCAGCTTCTGGCTACTACAAATAGGGCTGCTATGAACATAATGGAGCATGTGTCCTTATTGCATGCTGAAGAATCCTCTGGATATATGCCCAGTAGTGGTATAACAGGGTCCTCAGGAAGTGACATGCCCAATTAGATATATTTTTATTTACATTTCAAATGTTCCTTTTTCTGGTTACACGCCCCCCCCCCCCACTGGAAATTCCCTATCCTATCCACCCTCCCCCTACTCACCAAACTGCCCACTCCCACTTCCCTGTCCTGGCATTCCTCTCTACTGGGGCATCTAGCCCTTTCAGGACCAAGAGCCTCTCCTCCCTTTGATGTTCAACAAGGCCATCCTCTGCTGCATATGCACCTGGAGCCATGGGTCCCTCCAGGTATACTCTTTGGTAGGTGGTTTAGTCCCTGGAAGTTCTGCGGATATTGGGTGGTTCAAATTGTTGTTCCTGCTATGGTGCTGCAAATACCTTCAGCTCCTTGTATTCCTTTCTCTATCTCCTCCATTGGTGACCCTGTGCTCACTTCAATGGTTGACTGAAAGTGTCCCCCTCTGTATTTGTCATGTACTGGTAGAGCCTCCCAGATAACAGCTATATCAAGCTCCTGTCAGTAAGCACTTGTTGGTATCCACAATAGTGTATGGGTTTTGTAACTGTATATGGGATGGATCCTTTGGAGGGACAGTCACCGATGGTGTTTCCATCAGTCTCTGCTCCACATTTTGTCTCTGTATCTCCTCCATGAAATATTTTTAGTCCAATATTTCAATGAAGTTACTAGCCAGATGCAACTAAAGGCATTTCTGACAGGGGTCCTTAGAAAACTAAGAAAAACTCATTCTCCTGTCTGTATTGATGCTTCCAGTTTTTTAGGTACCATTGATAACAAATGATATATGTCTTTCTGGTATCAACTGTTGCAAGGTAACCATGCATGGGGAGGAGTAAGTATTGTTCTTCTTTCATACAACAGAATGTGTATTGTCAGTTACCATATACATATACTAAAAGAACATACAACTAGCATGATATATGCTTTCATAGCAAGATTTTATTATTATATATTAATATAACACACACACAGATATACACACAGAAAGAGAATTTATTATAACCATAAATATGTATAACTGTTATTTTTTAAAAAAAAGAAACAAAATACAAAAAACGAGTAAGAAGAAAACTTACTGAAAGCAAAATTATCATTAAAGAATTAGAGAACACAGATTAAAGGATCTATAATAAGAAGTTGAGTTCTTTCTGTTCTTACAGGGCCAGGGTTTGATTTCCAGTACCCACATTGGGCAGCTTACAGTTGATTGAAATGCCAGAAAAGAGAGCCAGTGAGATTGTGGAGGTGTTGGGTAACGAGCCAGGATATGAGTGTCCTCATGGGAGGATGATAGGTGCCCGAGCTGAGGGTCAGATACGTGGAGGAGATGAGTTATGACGAGTCAGCATATCTGCTACAATGTTTAAGTCACTCATGATGGTTGAAAGGACAGAAAAGAAGACAGTGATTTCAGACACAGAAATCATAGAGGATGAAAATGACGAGCCATAAAAGATGGTACCCGGTGAAGAATCTAAGGGAAATAAGAAGAAATTGAATAATGTGAGATTGTCCAAGTTCACTAATATGTGGAAACCAGACCTATGTGGAAACACCCAAGTGTTTAGTATGTGAAGTAGAGAAATGCCAAAAATCTGAAATGGGAGTGGAGGATAGACTTCACTGTGCATGTGATGATTTGAAGACAGGGAATCACAGTATATTTATAGATACATTGCTTTCTCAAAAATAAATTTGATTAAAGGAGCTAAAAGTTGGGGCACTAAGAGGAAGAAATTAGTATCTCCTATTTAATTTGGTTGGAATGTTGGTAAAGTATGTTTGGTTGTTTGTTAGAAGGTGGTTAGTAGTTAGACAGAACCCTGACATGATCACAAGAGGAGGATTAGGGAGCTAAGAGCCCTGGAAACAGGCAGTAGAATTCCTTGAGAGTTGATAAAATGTGTGGTGCATGGCATCTTCTAAAGTGTAAAGTCGGGTCCTTATTTGAAAGAAAAGGTCTTAAAATGTATCAATCCTTTAATACCCAATACCATGTCTCTTCTAGTCTCTAAACATTCTCTTTTATATTTTTTATTTTATTTTATTTTATTTTATTTTATTTTATTTTTATTATTTTCTATATCCTTTGTTTATATTCCAAATGCTTTCCCCTTTCCAAGTTCCCCCTCTCCGTAGAGCCCATAAGCCCTCTTCTCTCCACCCATTACCCAATCACCCCCTCCCATTTGTCTGTCCTGGTACTCCCCCACAATGCTGTATTAAGCCTTTCCAGGACCAGGACCCTCTCCTTCCTTCTTCATGGGAATCGTTTGATATGCTAATTGTGTCTTGAGTATTCAGAGCTTCTGGGCAAATTAATATCCACTTATCAGTGATTGCATTCCATGTGCATTCTTTTGTAATTTGGTTACATCAACCTTAGGATGATATTTTCCAGTTCCAACCATTTGTCTAAAAAATTCATGAATTCATTGTTTTTAATAGCGGAGTAGTGTTTCATTGTGTAAATATACCACATTTTCTGTATCCATTCCTCCATTTAGGGACATCTGGGTCCTTTTCAACTTCTGGCTATTATAAATAAAGGCTGCTATGAACATAGTAGAGCATGTGTCCTTATTGCATGCTGGAGAATCCTCTGGGTATATGCCCAGGCATGGTATACCAGGGTCTGCTGGAAGTGTCATGCCCAGTTTTCTGAGGAACTGGAACTGCCAGACTGATTTCCAGAGTGGTTGTACCAACTTGCATTCGCATCAGCAGTGGAGGAGTGTTGTTTTTCTCAGCATCCTCACCAACACCTGCTGTCTCCTGAGTTTATCCCAACTCAGTTCTTCATAGAGTTAGAAAAGGCAATTCTCAAATTCATCTGGAATAACAAAAAACTCAGGATAGCTAATACTATTCTCAATCGTAAAAGAACTTCTGAGAGAATCAGTATCCCAGACCTCAAGCAATACTACAGAGCAATAGTGTTAAAAACTGCATGGTATTGGCACAGTGACAGACAAGTGGACCAATGGAATAGAACTGAAGATCCAGAAATGAACCCACACACTTATGGTCACTTGATCTTCGACAAAGGAGCAGAAAACATACAGTGGAAAACAGATAGCCTTTTCAACAAATGATGCTGGTTCAACTGGAGGTCAGAATGCAGAAGAATGTGAATTGATCCATTCTTATCTCCTTGTACTAAGCCCAACTCCAAGTGGATCAAAGACCTCCACATAAAACCAGACACAGTGAAACTAATAGAAAAGAAATTGGGGAAGACCCTTGAGGACATGGGCACAGGGGAAACATTCCTGAACAGAACACCAATAACTTATGCTCTAAGATCAAGAATTGACAAATGGAACCTCATAAAATTACAAAGTTTCTGTAAGGCAAAAGACACAGTCAATAGGACAAAATGGCAACCCACAAATTGGGAAAAGAGCTTCACCAACCCTATATCTGACGGAGGGCTAATGCACAATATATACAAAGAACTCAAGAAGTTAGACCCCAGAGAACCAAATAACCCTATTAAAAATGGGGTACAGAGCTAAACAAAGAATTTTCACCTGAAGAAATTCGGATGACTGAAAAGCACCTTAAGAAATGTTCAACATCATTAGTCATTAGGGAAATGCAAACCAAAAGATTGAACCCTGAGATTTCACCTCATATTTTTATTTTTAATTGAAATATAGTTAAATCATTTCTCCTCTCCATGTCTGTCAATTACTCCCATGTCTGTCCTCCCCATTACATCTCAAATTAATGGACCATTATTCTTTATATATGTATATATATATGTAATACTTATATATACTTTTTACATATAAGTATTAGGGAAGACCACTTACTATTGGATAAGAATTGAAAGGCTCACCCCTGGGGAAAAACTAATTTTCCCTCCCTCAGACGTTTAGTGACTGTGTTTTCCAGATATGTCAGGGAAGCAACACCCATGAAACTGAACAACATGGCTGCCTAAACAAATCCTTAACAATGACAGCATGAATTGACAAGCCCATTTGGATGAACAGAATGTCATGTGGTCCCAACCGTAGATGAAGACTGAGTGATTTTTTTTTTCTTCTTGTTAATGTTAACTATATTTTTTTCAAGACAGGGATTCTCTGTGTAGCCCTGGCTGTCCTGCTGGCCTCGAACTCAGAAATCCACCTGCCTCTGTAATATTAACTATTTACTTATACATAGAAAATGTTTGCTTTCCTGGCTTAGAAAATATGTAAAATTGAAAGAATATCAGAATTCCTAGAAATCATAATAGACGGATTTTTGTATAGAACTTTTCTGAGGAGTAGTTTCACAGGAGCTGACATTTGGCAATTTAGGTTGGTTTATAAGAAAACGGTTACAGAGTTACCTATTTATTCCTCTTATTTTCCATTTGTGTCTCATAGATTAATGCAGTAAACAGATCTTTACTGAATAACTACTTAATTTTTGTCAATACCTCATTAGGTCATGCTCACGGGCTTCAAACTCACCAAGAAGAACAAGCTGGCCTTGAAGTCACAGAGCTATGTCTATATCTACATTCCAACTGCTGGAATTAAATGTGGGTACCTCCATGTCCTTTCTCAGTATCTGTACTATATACCAGGAGCCATGTTAGTGAGCCCTGGTAAAGAAAATAGATTGTAGATTTTAATTAGCTTATAGACATTGAATAAAAGACTAAAAAGATGTTAAGAGTATATATCTCATGTCAAATGTCTTTAATGCAACAAAATAAATATATAAGCATAATATGAGATATATGTGTACATATATATGTGTACATATATATGTGTACATATATACCCATAAATAAATAAATAAATATGTGTGTATTGTACACACTTATTATATATTCATCAATTGTATAAAATACAATATAAACAAAATGTAATGCTATGGTGTAGAACTTATATGAATGGTTAATAATAGACAATATCTTTAATACTGTAGTGCCTCAGAAAGTGGAAATTAAAGAAGAGCAGCTGGAGTTAAAATAGGAAGTGTTCCAGGCATAGGTGATACTTCCATCTATAAAAATACCTAGTGAACACATATGAGACAAGCCTATCTTCAGCCTAAAAGTACTGAGAGAGGTGTGAAAAAATATACAGAGGCTTATTGATATGTGATTCTCAAGGGCAAGATTTAGAAGGCACACACAAACAACACACATGCATACATATGGTCTCATGCACATCTTTGTTTCTCTCTGTGATATACACAAATATAAATACTCACAGGCAAACATTCAAGAACCTATAGACACACATAAATACAGTGTCATATATCTCTCTCTGTCACTATTACATACCCACATACGCACACACATACATGCGTACACACACATACACACACACACACACACACACTCACACACACACACATACACACACACACAGTGGCCCTTGGGTCATTTTTCTAGCTAATATAGCATGTGAATACTTATGTATATCTTTGCTTTTTTTCTACATGTAAAACATACATGTCTATGGGATTTGCTATCACTAATAACAGCTAATGTAGGCTGGGATATAAGGCTGTTTCATTTTTCTGTGGTTTAACACAGATGGGAAAAGTATTTTAAGAATCTTAGCTATTTTGTTAAATGTTTATGACTTGTAAATTCCCAGCCTTTTAGGTTTCTCCAAATGTGTTGACATTGATGGTGAATTTAAAGGGAAATTAGCCAAATATGTTTTTGTCTAATTAACCGAGAGCATCTAATAATAACTGTGAGGATTGACATGCAAAGTAGGGCTACTTATTTATTGCATAGAGATATGCTCTTACTATTTTCCTTTGAAGTTTAGGTTTTCACATCCCCCAACCCCACACATACCTCATTCCCTGAAGATTCACTGAATGAGCTGTCAGAACACAAATCTGCAAACTTTTTTTTTCTTAAAAGAAAATGAAATGTAGTCTACTAGTTAGTTGCCTTTTTCTAGAAGTCTAAAGTCTGAGTCTTTTAACGATGTTTCTCATAAGATGCAAAAGGGAGGACTCAACCACCTCTCTTTTATATATCTATCTGTTGGTCATAGGGAATGATAAAATGCTAGAATTTTGCATGAAGTTTTTAATTTTCTTGGGCTAATGGTTTTATAATTCAGCAATTATTTGTCATCCTTGTCTGTGTAATGGTAGTAATTAGAATAGAATATGTAATAATCCTGTCAGACAACAATGGTAGTAGTATTGGGCAAATTCCTGCAAGACATCCTACAGACATGAAGAGACAAGGTCAGACAGCATTATCACTGTGTGACTATTATTTTAGTTGCTGACCTTGAATATAAGTTCATGTCAGTCATCCCATCCCACCTCAGTTTCCTGAGTGCTGGGATTACAGGCTTGAGTCCCCAGTCCTGGATAGATGCTTTCTTCGTTTTAATTTTGACACAGGTATTTTTAAATCTTCAGGGAAATTTGTTTTGTGGATGGTTATTAATGCTAACAAGAATACATCAGCGTGGCCTCAGGATAGTAATTAACAACCCAGTCAGAGGTTGTTAGAAATTTTCCATTTATTTTGAGAGATTTTGTTAAATAGAATAGAATCACATATATGACCTAAAAAGAATTTGGAAATGTATTTTCATGATACTATTATGAAGAAAAAGACTGAGTAAATGCAACTAAATTCAAGGGTAAATATAAAAATGTAGGCATTTTTCAAAAGAAGGCAATGTTTGCAGAGTAAGAGAAGCCATGCTCCTGTTACTCACTAGTCTGGCTCTGCATAGAAATGTCATAAACATTTGAACGCAGTTTCTAGTAGTGTTGTAGCAATGTTACTTTCACTTAGAATATAAATGTGATACAGTCTAAACACACTTGCTGTTAACTTCTCAAATCATTTGTGAAAGTGCTACATGTTTGGTTCGAGAAACTTGTGATAGCAGAACAAATATTTAAAAAACTACAAAACTTGCTGAAAACAATTTGCCTATCCTTAAAGTATGCAGGATTCATATAGTGACCGTTTAACCTCACCTTGATTTTAAAACAAATAAAATGCTCTTACCAGGATAAAATTTGGTTGAGGTGCCATATTATGCTTTGAATACTTGTAAACTGTCAAAATTCAAAGGTTGAAACTTGATCCCCAGCACGATAGCATTTGAAGATAGCACTGAATGCCTTTGCTAGTGACATGACTAAGACTTCCTTTACTGCACAAACAGCAAATACATATGCTTCTGTGCTCAGAGGCCTTTATCATGGACTTTCCAGTATCCAGAATTGTTTAGAATTACTGTTGTTTGCAGGCCATACGGCATGTGTGTCTGCTGTATGTATGCAGAGCTTTTACTAGGACAAGCAGGAAACTTATCCACAGTAAAATACCACAGTTCATAAGACAAGGTTCTGAGATATGAACTGATCTATTTCAGCAAGCATTCTCTGTAATTGGGTGGCATATGGCTTGAGCCATGGAAAGTCCTCATGTGGTATGTTGAAACCAAAGCTTCAGTGAAGTATGTGATACAACAAAGGTAAACCTTTCCAGAAACATCTGAGAGTCAACATATTTGATTATGGATTACTTTTTGATAGTTGAGCTTTCATACACCGTTTTCTCATATAAATGTTTTTTGTGATCCCTGCATTCAGTTGTACAACATCGTAGGTAACCAAGTTGTGGTCTAGGGAATTTTCAATACTGGCTGATTTCAGAAATATGCTAACAAATTTCAAGCAAACCAATACTGTGTCGTTATTATGTTTCCAGGGGTATAACAAAAAGAAGAAAACAAGTAATAGAAGCAAGGAATTTGGGATAAAAGTCTGTCTACAAAGTAATTTTTCCACGTGTTTTTCTGTTATTAAGATGACTAAAGGCTATATAAGCTAAGAAAAATGTAATGTACTAAAAGGTAAAGGAGGAGGATTTCTTCATGTTAAATTCTTAAAAGAACTATTATTAAACTACTTTGTCTAAGAGCACCAGAGCTGGTCAGTTCACACGTATAGAGAAATCATAGAAAAGTTTTCCTGCGGAAAAATAGGTTTAACGACAGAAAGCCATCACAGGCTTCATGGACTTTCCAATAGGTGATGAGGACAGAGGTCAGCCAGAGAGCAGATGGTATGTACAATACTGATGATAGCACTGTAATTCCTCAGGGATGGTTCAATATACGGAAATGTATCAATGCAATCTACTACATAAACAAATTCAAGAAAAACTATATGATCATTTCATTAGATGCTGAAAAAGCATTTTAAACTTTTTAAAATCATACTGTTTAAATCTTCTCTATTGACTGAAACTTCTATCTATTTTTAAAGCATTAATTTGGGGGCGCTGAATAGACACCTCCACACTTAATAGTGCTTACTGCTTTTCCAGAAGATTCCCAGCACTCATTTGTTGATCTTGGGGAATGCAACAACCCACAAATCCTTCTCCATTTCCCCTTCTTGCCTCTACCAAACCAACACACACACACACACACACAGCTTTATAAACAGTTAAAATATTTCATCTTTGACTGGTTTTAAATAGGCACTACCTTTCATTTATAATATAGTTGAATCCTAATTTGTTTTAATTATTCACAAAATTTTAAAATTAAACATGAGCAGGGTTTGCACAGATGGCTCAAAGGTTAAATGGGCTTGCTGAGTAATCATGAAGAATGGAGTTGGATCCTAACATCTATTTAGCAAGCCTGGTGTCTCACAATTGACTGTTCTCCAGTTCTGAGGTACCTCCATTTCTGAAGTATGAGCCACCACCTCCTGGGCCCTTCACATGCTAACACTCATGCACATTATTCATACAGTCACAAACATAAGTAAATAAAACCTTTTAAGATCATAAACAATTTTCATTATCTTTTAAACTTAATCTGTTCTTCAGTCATCTGGGACACTTTTATGAATTATATTAAAATTTTTATAAGAAGAAAGTAAACACATTTAAAGTCGTTTTACTCATTTCCCATTGTTCTGACACTCTCAAATGGGAATAGAAGACTGTGTAGCACATGTTTGAGTTCCATTATATTTCCCTCAAAAACCTTGTTTTTATTTCTTTTCTGCACTTTTCCAATGTGAAAATTTTGGTATAAACTTGAATTTTTTCCACTTGGAAACAATTTTTCCTGCCATTTTGATGTTTCAGTGGACAGAACTATCATCTTAATGATGTTTTTGGAGGCGTTTTGTTTGGGGCTTGGGTCCCATTCCATCTTCTTTACCCACCATCCATCAAGAAAACTTTTCCCTGTTATATTTTGGTGATGACTTTCCCTACATTTGCTGTTTTTCTTCTTTGTATCTTTGACTTCCAAGATTTGTCATTCATTAACAGCCTTCATTCTCTTTTTACTGTGGGATAGTTTCAACTGTGGATGGTGATGTGTCCATTCTCAAGTAGAATGCAATACTAACAGTGTCCCCAGAACTACAAGGATGTCTTTTTTTCTCTTATAACTGTGTTTTCCAAATATTAGAGGAAACATGACATCAATGTCATACATCTCCTAGGAGTAGACACACCCCCTGCATCACAGACAAGATGAAGCCTACTTGATCATGGCGAATGATCATTTTGATGTGTTCTTGGATTCAGTTTGTGAGAATTTTATTGATTATTTTTGCAACAATATTCATAATTGAAGTTGGTCTGAAGTTCTCTTTCTTTGTTGGGTCTTTGCGAGCTTTTGGTATCAGCATAACTGTGGCTTCATAGAACAAATTGGGTAGTGTTCCTTCTGTTTCTACTTTGTGAAATAATTTGAAGAGTATTGGTATTAGGTGTTCTTTGAGGGTCTGATAGAATTCAGCACTAAACACATCTGATCCTGGGCTTTTTTTGATTAGGAGACTTTTAATGCCTGCTTCTATTCCTTTAGGTGTTATGGGAGTGTTTAGATGGTTTATCTGATCCTGATTTAACCTTGGTATTTTGTATCTGTCTAGAAAATTGTCCATTTCATACAGATTTTCCAGTTGTATTGAGTATGTTGTGCTCACAGCTAACCATTGTTCTGAGTGCAGGGTCATGAATGGAGGAGTTAGAGAAAGGACTGAAAGAACTGAAGGGTTTGCAATCCCATAGGGAGAACAACAATATCAATCAACCAGACCCCCAAGAGTTCCCAGGGACTAATCCATCAACCAAGGAGTACACATGGCTCCAGCTGAATATGTAGCAGAGGACAGCCTTGTCAGGCATCTATAGGAGGAGAGGTTCTTGGTCCTATGAAGGTTTAATAGATGTAGTGGCTATTCCTTGTTGTCATCTTGACTATATCTGGAATGAACTACAATCTAGAATTGGAAGGCTCACATATGATCCTAATCTGGAAGCTCAGAGATATAAGTTTCTGACCTGGACCTTGGCATGGAAGTCTTGAAGCATAGTGGCTATGAATTCCAGAAGATTAAGACAAGGAGATTTCCTAGTTCAAGATCATCTGGGATTAAAGGCATGGAAGTACATGCTTTTAATCTGGGCTACACCCTCTGCTGGAGATATATAAGGACATTGGAAGAAGGAAGATTTACTCACTCTTCCTTTCCTGCTTGCCTCGTGGGACTGAGCAACTGCTAGATCCTTGGACTTCCATCCACAGCTGCTGCTGCCCATTTTTGGAGAGTTGGACTACAGACTGTAAGTCATTGACAAATTCCCTAACTATATAGTGACTGCCACACATTCTGTGACACTAGAGAACCCAAACTAATACCATAGGACACCATCATAGAGGCAGGGGTAGGAGATATGGGACAGGGGGTCTCCAAGAGAAAGAGAAGCTGGGTAAGTGGATAACACTTCAAATGTAAAGAAATACATTTAAAAAAGTTTAAAATGTTTAAAAATGATAATATTTTGGATATAAAATTTAAAATCATACCAAAAAAAATTCTTAAGTGTTAGAATATGAATAATTGGTTGCAAGATCTCTAATTTTATATATGTAGGGAATTCTCAAATTCATGTATTTAAACAGAATTAAGTAGATATTTAAGGATATTTTTAAAATAAACTAACCATTAGTAAGGAAAACAGATATATACTTTTTCAAATTATAAGAAAACTTGGTTTTGAAAGTAGAAGTTTAAACCAATACAAGTCAAAAAACAAGGAAACAAAGTAAATTGTAATCAAATCAATTAAATAAAATAAACTGTAAGAAAACCAACAAGGCTAATATATGATGTAATTTCTTACTCTCCAATGACTTTACTAAAATGAAATGTAATTATTTGATACTTTAATTCTTTAGTAGCTGTTGTGCCTTTTTAAATTGGATACTTTGTATGCATTCCACAGGAACAGGGGTACATTGTCTTTCTGTCCTTCACAAATCTGTTATCATCACCCTTTTTATTACCAATATCAGTCAAAAGACCCCAAGTGTGGAAGGAGTATTTTTCTGGCTTTAATTTCTTTTTAAAATTTGAAGTTTAGAAGGATTCTTTAGTTAATAGCTTAATTGCTCCATGTAAGCAGCCTGTCCTATGTATTTCTTAAGGATACAAAGCACAGGATGGTAATATGTGTTTTTAGATACAGCTGTCATTTATTAAAGTTTGCCAGCGAGATGGCTTAGTGGGTAAAGATACCCGCTAGCAAGCCTGACAACTTGATCATTGAGACAATTCGGTGAAAGGAGAAACAATTTCCACAAGTTGTCCTCTTACTTTTACTCATATTCTATGCCATGTTTAAAGACACAGTCTCTCTCTCTCTCTCTCTCTCTCTCTCACACACACACACACACACACACACAATGAATGAATGAATTAATGAATGAATGAAAAAATGACTGGAATATGAGGCAAAATACATACTTTAAGTAACTTTTTATAAACTGTCTAAAGTAGTGTGCCAGGATGTTGCCTCATGACCACAAACCTGTGCTTTACTCTGTATCCTGAATACATACTGCATCACTTAATTTTCCAACCTGAAAAAGTTTTCAAGTCATCTTACACTGCTCTTTACTCCCTTTTATTTGTTTTCCATTTGCTCCAGTTGTTTTGCCTGCTGTTTACCTCCATATTGGACAAGGGTATTTTGTTGTTGTTTTCGCTATTATTGTGTTTCATTTTGGTGTGTGTGTGTGTGTGTGTGTGTGTGTATGTGTGCGTGCGTGCGTGCGTGCGCACACGCGCGTGTTTGTGTGTGTGTGTGTGTGTGTGTGTGTGTGTGTGTGTGTGTGTGTTGCAGTTCAAAATCAGACAGTCACATCATCTTTGGGCACAGATCTTATGGCTGATTTTGAAAACCTCCATCCTCCATACCATGATGATTGACATCCCATTTAGCTTTAAGGTATCTACAATAAACATTTGATTTGTAAAGCTAAATTATTTTTTTCTCAGTTTATCTGCCAAGGTGAGTGAGTGAGTGAGTAAGGAGACAAGGTGAGTGAGTAAGAGAGTTTCCTTTTGACTTCTGATCTGTATCCTCTCAAAGAGTCACAATGTTCCAAAGTGCTGATGCTTATGAGCACAAATGTCTTTGAGTGCTTTAAATGTATATGTTTGGGCATATGTGTATGGATATGGAACATTACAAATATATTTGCTGTTTTTTAAACTCCTCAAAGTCTTTGTATTTTTAGGAGAGAAAGAAGTGAGGAATTAATTTGTACATTTCATCTGTTCCACAGACTTCAAATTTTTCATGAAAGAGTTAGAAAGTGACTCAAAACCTCCTGCGCCCTGTGTTTACCTGTGTTTCCAGCTCTCTTATCAAACTTTATAGAAAGTGTTTAGTTAGTTAAAAGTTTTGGATATCCTTTTGGCCAATACTAGTTGTTCAAGAAACTAAATCCCAGGATTCGTCTGACCATGCTAGAACACCTGGAAAGGCTGGTCCCTCCCTAGACTTTCAAAACCAGAATCCACATTTTCACAAGATAATAAGAAGACTGATTGCAATTTCAACTTTAAACAGTGTAGTTGTACAGGGTGGAGGAGCACTCTCTTGGACTCCCAGTTCTTAGGATGCTGAGAGGGAAAGGTCAGTCTGACCTAGTTACATAATGAAACCCTGGGCCAATAAATCAAAGAGATAAATGAAAGCATACTCTACAGTTGACTCTGAATTTACCATCAGCATAAGCAGTGTATTTTACACACACACACACACACACACACATACACACACACACACAAATATACATATATACAACATACACACATACACACACACTTTCTTCAGAGAACAAGAAATCTATCAGACATAGACCATAGACATATTTTTTATAGAATATAGATCAGACTATAGATTTGTACTGAATTAGATCCCAATTTGTTTCATTCATAGTGACAGTTACTATGGCAAACTAAAGTATTTGCCTTTAGTTATAGTTTTAAGGAGTAAATCTCAATTACTCCTACAAAGAAAATAAATGAGTCCAAGTATAATTAACGAGAAATTAAAGAAAATGATATTCCAAAGATATTGCAAAGGAGACTGGGAGAGGAGAAGAGAAACATGCTAGCACTGATAATGATGAAATCGGGACAATGCGAGTTGTAACATTTGTAGACTGCCTCAGTGCTTTCCAAGCTTTTGAATATTCAACAACTCATTGAAGTCATTATAACAATCCAGGGAAGAAGGCAAGCTAGATATTTTTAAGCACAGTTCATTAATTTAAATAAGGCCTGACCCAGTAGACTATAGTAACTAAGTCTGGCATAACAGTGTACTCTGGTCGCTCATTTTATTCTAATTTAATTCTACGCTGGTGCTAGTACAAGTAGAAATGGGCCAGGAAAGGGATGAATTTACTGTGTTCACAGCATCTGAGGTTGACATTTTTTTTCTGCCGCTGAAGTATCTCTTTGTTTTCTGTGTCCATAACCTTCTCTGTAATGTTTTTCTAGTATATTTCTTTTCATGTTTCCTCACCTGCTTCTTCCCTGCTCTTTAACTTCATCTGCATCATGGACTCCAGCTTTTTCCACCTTTCTTGTGGTCACCTGCCTCCACACCAACCTTCCAGGAACTCTGTGTTTCTCAGCTATCTGTTCTACCTCCTCCTCTCCACCTGGCCCAACCACTGCTTCGCCAGGATTCCCTCTTTTGCCATAAGTTGTTATGGCAACCGACAGTCAGTGGGCTCCGGAGACACCATGCAGAGCCAAAACTGGCAGGAAGAGACTCTGAGAAGCATCTGCGAGGTTGATAAGGCAAGAGTGTTGGGTTGGCCCCTCCTGTAAGGGAAGAGACATAGAAGCAGTGAGAGACTACCACAAATGATTTTCAACTGGACAGAAGGTCTGAAAACTGCTTTCTTTCTTTTTTTTTTATTGTTATTTTTTTTATTCGATATAATTTATTTACATTTCAAATGATTTCCCCTTTTCTAGCCCCCCCCACTCCCCGAAAGTCCCGTAAGCCCCCTTCTCTTCCCCTGTCCTCCCTCCCACCCCTTCCCAGTTCCCCGTTCTGGTTTTGCCAAATACTGTTTCACTGAGTCTTTCCAGAACCAGGGACCACTCCTGCTTTCTTCTTGTATCTCATTTGATGTGTGGATTATGTTTTGGGTATTCCAGTTTTCTAGGTTAATAACCATTTATTAGTGAGTGCATACCATGATTCACCTTTTGAGTCTGGGTTACCTCACTTAGTATGATGTTCTCTAGCTCCATCCATTTGCCTAAGAATTTCATGAATTCATTGTTTCTAATGGCTGAATAGTACTCCATTGTGTAGATATACCACATTTTTTGCATCCACTCTTCTGTTGAGGGATACCTTGGTTCTTTCCAGCATCTGGCAATTATAAATAGGGCTGCTATGAACATAGTAGAGCATGTATCCTTATTACATGGTGGGGAATCCTCTGGGTATATGCCCAGGAGTGGTATAGCAGGATCTTCTGGAAGTGAGGTGCCCAGTTTTCGGAGGAACCACCAGACTGCTTTCCAGAGTGGTTGTACCTTCTCTTTGAACTTCTAAGTCCACATGAGGATCATTAACGTCATCCCAAGTCCTAAACTCAGATCCATAAGGATAGAATAAGAAATTATCCATGGTTATGAGTAGAAAATAGCATAATATTACTGATTCTAGAATTATTTTGAGAAACTATTTGCCCCCATGGATGAAGCATATAAAGCATATTTTGACATAACTGAAGTGAAAAATCTTCAGTTCTGAAGATTACTCTGTGAATTTCTTCATCATATTTAGAGCATCCTGACTTCTTTGGCGTATTAAGAACACAGTTCTTTGTTTATTTTTCCTCCTTCATAAGCATTTTTTTCATAATATAAAATTAGAACATAACCAATGACCACTTTCTAGAAATAAAGACATTTTGAAAAGAAATGCAAATGATAGACACTTCTTACACTTTAGGGAGGCACTCTTGTATTTCTGAATTTGGACCAGATCTTTAATGTATCCTCTATTTTTAGTTGAAATCAGACTGGGTTGCACTTTGATAATGTAATGTCATCTACTCAATGAATGAAGTTATTGAAAGTTTGAAGTTACTGAGATGTAAGAAATAAAAATGATGACACAAATTTACAAGTCTGTGGAAATTTGGAAATATTTTTGAGTGTTGTCTTTATGTAGATTTTCCTGAGGTGACTGATGCCATCTTTGAATTTTCACTTTTGTTCTCTCTCTCTCTCTCTCTCTCTCTCTCTTTTTTTTACTTTGTAACTGTTTTTGAATTTAATTTATTTTATTTATTTATTTTTATCTTAAATTTTTATTATATTCAACACAATATAAATTTTTATCCAATCATAAAATGATGGGCCTGTTATTAAATGAACATAAAATATAAAGTTGTTTCATTTGTTTTTTTGTTTGTTTTTTTTAGTAGAGCTTAACATCTTGGCACTTACTGTGGTACAAATCCAAAATAAGAACAATTTTTAGACATTGGGGTTCATTGTAATAAGGCTGTATTTCAATGTCCCTCCCATCACCCAAGGATTTTACCTCCATTGTAGCTAACCTAAGGGTTGACAGTTCTGCTATGCCAAGGAATGAATTCTAGACACAATTATATAAATAAAGATTTCCTGCTATTGTCAAAGCTATTTGACTTGAGTGATTGTCATCATTCTCAGCCCACAGGGAACAGGTTACTCATTTAAGAAATGGTGTGTGTATTAAGATGGTCTATCCATGAAGTTATCCATCAACTGTTTCAAAGAACAATGGTTCTACTTGGAGGGTGGTACAGAGATTAGTTGAGGGTAAGATTCTGGTTCATTAGCTGTGATAATTTTGAAAAGCATTCTTCTCAGAAAAAGAGCAAATTATAAAGTCATCTTCCAAATTGATACAATAATTATAAACATCAAGCAAAACATTCAGCCTCATTCTTTGTTATCATCTTACAAGTCATCTCCCAAATTAATTGTCTACGTTTCTTTTGGCTGTATAAGTAATTTTGCAATATGTAAGCTGTTCTGAAAAATGTAGTATAGAGTAAAAACATCTAATAAACAATCCTACTAATAGAATGAGATAGGAGAAGCATGGTACACAGCAAGACACTGTTCAGTAAAAACAAGCAGAAAGTGTATATGGATTGTACAATATTGGATATATTTCTCCAATTACCAAATTAGAAAGACCACAGGGTGACAATCAACAAATTTCTAATTCCTCATATTTTTGAATTTCAATCTATTAGAATATGTTGGTAATATTAATTTTAATTTTAAGAGATATTAAGGAAAAATAATTGTTACTTCCTGTTATTTTTGTTCTTAGAGGTAGAATTATGTTTGTGTGGATTTGTTGAAAGAGTCTTGCTTTTTCTAGGGTGTAATTTCCATCTATTATCGTTTGTAGGGAAGGACTTGTGGAAAGATTTGTGTAAATTTGGTCCAGTCAGAAATAGCGAGGGCAGGTAGCACTAGAGATAACCAGACGGCAGGAGGCAAGAACATTACTAACAGAACTGTAAGAACATTACTAACAGAAACCAAGGTTTATATGGCACCATCAGAACCCAATTCTTCCACCTTAGCAAGTCCTGGGTACACCATTACATCAGAAAAGCAAGATTCAGATCTGAAATCACTTCTCATGATGATAGAGGACTTTAAGGACATAAATACCTCCCTTAAAGAAATAAAGGAGAACACAGGTAAACAGCTAAAAGCCCTTCAAGAGGAAACACAAAATTCACTTAAAGCATTACAGGAAAATACAATCAAACAGGTAAAGGAAATGAACAAAACCATCAAGGATCCAAAAATGGAACTATAAACAATAAAGAAATCACAAAGTTAGAAAACACTCGAGCTAGAAAACCTAGGAAAGAGATCAGGAGTCATAAATGCAAGCATCACCAACAGAATACAATAGATAGGAGAGAGAATCTCAGGTGTAGACGATACCAGAGAAAACATCAACACAACAGACAAAAAAAATGCAAAATGCAAAAAACTCCTAACCCAAACATCTAGGAAATCCAGGATACAATGAAAAGACCAAACCCTAGGATAATAGGTATAGAAGAAAGTGAAGATACCCAACTTAAAGGGCCAGTAAATGTCTTCAACAAAATTATAGAAGAAAACTTCCCTAACCTAAAGAAAGAGATACCTGTGAACATACAAGAAGCCTACAGAACTCCAAATAGACTGGACCAGAAAAGAAATTCCTCCTGCCACATAATAATCAAAACATCAAATGTACTCAACAAAGAAAGAATATTAAAATTAGTAAGGGAAGAAAGTTCAAGTAACATATAAATTATACCAGACTTCTCAGCAGAGATTATGAAAACTGGATAGATACCCTACAGACCCTAAGACAACACAAATGTCAACCCAAGCTACTATATCTAGCAAATCTCTCAATTACTATAGATGGAGAAAACAAGACATTCCATGACAAAAGCTAATTTACACAAATATTTCCTCTTTTGTTCTCTTGAGAAAGAGAGAAAGAGAGAGAAAGAGAGAGAGAGAGAGAGAGAGAGAGAGAGAGAGAGAGAGAGAGAGAGAGAGAGAGAGAGAAAGAGAAGCAGACATAGGGAGAAGAGTAAAGAAAAGAAAGCAGATGCACATGCTTCAGGATGCACAGGCATCATGACAAACATCAGGAGTCATTATGCAGATTCAGGTCTTAAGACTTGAGGACGAGCAACTTTACCCATTGAAGTATTTCAGCCCCTTTCACTCTTTGAATAATTTTTCACTTTTACTCAGTTGATATAATATTATATTTACCCCTTTGTATCATAGGCTCTGAAGTTTTTGGTTCAACCATGGCTTGAAAATAGTTGTGAAGTTGTAGGATACTGAAAAGGCACAGTTTTGCCTTGTCAGTAATGCTTAAGTGATACATTTTGACTGCTACATAAATAGTATTTAAAATTTCTTAAAAATCATAAGTAATTCAGAGATGACTTAGAACGCTTGGGAGAATGTGGGTTTTACTCAAAAATGCCATCTTATTTAGATACTTGGGCCTGCTGTGCTTTGATGCTGGCATCTGCAGGTGACTCTGGAAACAATCAGTTGATGATACAGGACAACTTTATGGTTCCCTGGATAATAGTTTCTTGTACACCTTATAGAAACTTTGTATATTATGACATGTTTTCCCATAGACATTTTAGTGATTATATGATAAGAATACACAGTTTTGTAAATTTGTTGTAACTTAAATTTTTAATAGTTGGTATTGTTTACTTTTAAATAAATTTGGAGATGCTTTAATTCATTTTGTCTGTTTAAAATGGAAGTTCTTGAAGAGACAAATGTGTAGAGGGTAGACCAGATGACTAAAGTATGCAGGCTGAGCTCTAGAGACCAGACCAGGTAGCCATGTGTGAAGAGAGGACAGCTGGAGCTAGAGGAAAGGGAACACTTGAGTCTGTCCAGTACAGTGAACTGCTACAGGACTCCAATCTGTCTTCTAAGGGCTGTTTTGCCAACTAGCTCCATAAAGCTGAGTAACGGTGCTTAGAATTGCAGTATTCATTTTCAAATGTAATTTTTTAATACAAAAGATTATATTGGAAAGCTGAGCATGCTGTGTGTCCCACAGTAATTTAATAAATTGACATGATTCAGAGTAGGAAACCTGAAAGCTATTTTGGTAATTTTCAAAACTAATTTAACATAAGGTTGCTGAAAGGTATAGGTTGATTTTCATTTGTTGTGAACTTGGCAGGTGAATTGGATAGATTGAAGAGTTTATATTAAGTATGAAATCATACAAAATATAATTAATTTATTTTTACTGCAAGATTTTTTCTTTAAATTGTTTAATGTTACATATGTGATTTACCTATTTTTATCATACTTTAATGACTTAGAAAAGTTGACTATTACAAATTTTCCATATTGGCATTTCATAGACTTTTGTCTGGGTAATTCTCACCACTTCCCTAAAGCTGTTTTCTTTCTTTCCTATCTTCATTTCTTTTCTTATGAAGAATCAAGTAATGAAATATTCAAATCTAAAGATAATGGTACTTGAATATTAAGAGTAATACAGAAATATAGTCTTGAAGTCCAACATAATAAATGAATGTACACATATGTGTATTTAAATATTTCCATTGAAATTACAAAATAAAACAGAAAAACAAAGAACAGTAAGCACATACAAGCACACACAGACATGCAGAGAGGTAGGCACACTTACACATGTGTATGCATGTACATACACACAGAGGTACACACACATACACATGCACACACATACACATACATACACACATACACACACACACAGAGACACACACACACACACACACACACACACACACTCCAGAAAGGGTTAAAGAGTGCTTGGTATTCATAAGAGAGATATTTTATGGTACTCCCACTCTTTCTGCCATACCCAGATCAAATTAGTCAAACAGATTTTTATTCTGTAGAAAGGGGAAGATCTTATGTGAGACTTAAAAAGGCAGAATCCCACATGCACATTATAGGTAAGAGAGTTGAAAGGGTGGACCAGACAGTGGGCAAAAAAACGGTAGGAAAGATAGAAGCTCACTTCACGATGGCCATACTCAAACTTGTGGTCCAGGGTCTTCTCCCTGCCCTCTGTGTGGGTAATATTCTACTAAACAAGGATGCTGACCTTTTTCTATTTCAGTGAAGTTGTTAGTTGGAGGAAGATCTTATAAAAAATAGTAAATATAAGTAACTGTAACCTTATCTAGGTAAAATAAGGGAACATGACAATTTTTTTCTTTCATTTGCTACATAGGGCACTGAAAAAGAAAATTATATTGAGTAGACAAGTATATGGTGCCAAGCTAACTCTGGAACCTGTTAATAAGCATGGATGGCAAAGTCCACTGTACTTTAGTTCACTGGGTACAAATTATAAATGGAAATGGGCAAGAATAAAGAAAAGGTGTTAAAAGTGAATGAGGTGTCCACGTTTGTGAATGACATACACAGTGTGTACATGGAGGAACTGACTCTGGAACAAATCCTCTTAAGTAACATAACTACATAAACCTGTATTGCACTGCTCAGCATGAGTGAATGTCATAGGTAGAAGTGTTGCTGTATGAAATTATGTATTAGCACCACACATCAGTACTAATGAAGGGATGTCTCTCAAAAATATTGCAGTGAGTTTCACACTTCAATACCCCCAAGAAATTTCAAAATTGCATCATTATATTAAAAAAACTCTCAAAGTAAATATAATAGAAGCAGTAAAGAGGAATATGTTATTACAAGAAAACAAATTCGCAACATAAAAATTTAATTTCAAAATATTTCCCATTACTCAGAGAAGAAGTATGAGAAATTTATGATGGGGTAAAGATAAAAATAGCGGGGAATAGTGAGGAGAAAAACAAACCTATGACAGAAATTCATATTATCTGTAAGTATCCCAAGAGGAAAACAATGGAGTTACTGAGCAAAGAATGAAAAGATTGGATCAGCATCAAACATTCCAATAATATTAGATGACATTGGAAGAAGGATTTTAGCCAGAAGTTTTCCATGAAAAGGAAATATTCCCAGCCTACAATTCTATATCCACCAGAATTATCATTACTATATGAAAGGCAACATAGACCTCAGTGAAGTGGCTGTTAAAAAACAATGCATGTATGCTATGTGACCACAGAGCAAATGCTCCAAGACAAGGTTTTGACTTGGTTGCAATCCAAGAGGAAACTAAAATAGAAAGATACATCTTTACTAAGCAATGAAAACTAAATATAGGACAAGATATCTCAGAAAACAATGAGTGGTATGCGCAACATTGTAATGTTTATTCACTAAATACAGTCACATGTTTCTTAGTGGTGAGTACCCATTATGTGTGTGTGTGTGTGTGTGTGTGTGTGTGTGTGTGTGTGTGTATGTGTATGCATAAATACCACAAATGGAAAGCCTGTAGAAACTTGAAGAATCTGGAAGGACCCTCTGGATCTAAAGTTTCAGAGGATAGTCAATGTGGCTGCTAAGAACTGAACGCTAGTCTTCTGGAAGATCAGCATGTACATTTAACCACCAAGCAATTTCTCTAGCACCTGGTGAGACATATTCAGCGAAATAAATTTTCTTTCTTTTTTTTTTTTTTTTGGTTTTTGTTTTTTTGGATTTGTTTTTTTTTCTAGACAGGGTTTCTCTGTGTGGTCCTGGCTGTCCTGGAACTCACTCTGTAGACCAGGCTGGCCTTGAACTCAGAAATCCACCTGCCTCTGCCTCCCAAAGTGCTGGGATTACAGGCGTGCACCACCACTGCCTGGCTGAAATAAATTTTCTTAAAGATTTACTTATTGTTATATGTAAATACTCTGTATTGATTTTCAGACACACCAGAAGAGAGTATCAGATCTCATTACAGATGGTTGTAAGCTACCATGTGGTTGCTGGGATTTGAACTCAGAACTTCCGGAAGAGCAGTCAGTGCTCTTGCCCACTGAGTCATTTCTCTATCCTTTATTAAAGGTGTTGCCATTGTGAAAACATCAGTGTGTACTCATACTGAGACTGCTTCCATGTCACTTGGTGTCTTTGCATTCTACCCTCTGACCCCAAAGGCTAGTAGACACATCATAATGCAAATGCATTTAGGCCCACTTCAAAAGTCTTCATAGTTTATCACAGTATCAGCACTGTTTAAAAAGTCCAAAGTTCGAAGTCTTTTCTGAGACTGTTGAAATTTAACTGTAATCCCTTGTAAAACCAAAATGAAAAATCAGATCACATACTTCCAACATAGTGGCACAGAATATACATTACCATTCATAAAAGGGTAGAAAGGGAGGATAGTGAGGAAATACTGGACCAAACAATGCTGAAAACCATTTTGACAAACTCCAAACTTTTCATCTTCAGGTGTGATGTCATAATGTTCTTCAGATCTCCAGGTCTCTTCAGGTTTGTTGACTGCAACATTCTCTTTCTCATGGGCTAGTATCACACCCCAGTAGCAGCCGCTCTTAGCACGTATTCCATGACTCTGGAATCTCTAGGGTCTCCATGGCAATCTAGGCTTCACCTTCACAGGTCCACATGATGGTGTCTCTGGACCTCTATGCAGGGACACCCCTGACACATGACTGGCCTCAACAGCATTTCTTAGTCACAGAGGGAACTTCCATAACCTCTTTCTTCTATCCTTGACTTTAAAGCGAGAACCATGTAGTCAAAGTTGCCAAGTTCTGCTATGTGCTAGAGTTGGAACATGGCCCCTTCATTCAATTATATCTTTTCCAGCTTTCTGGTTTTGATGGTTTCCTTCACAGCCTAACTTTGGTTATCCCAGAAATTTCTCTGTAGACCATGTTGGCCTTGGATTTAGAGAATTTCCTCTTATTACAGGAGTACTCCAGCATACCTGGTCCTAAACTTTTCGTTAATTTCTTTTTCATAGGTTGAAAGATTATCTGGGTGGCATCTTGCCTTGAGGTCATCACTCCTTTTATTTCATTTAACATCAAGTTTTTCTTTACTCTGCTCATCCCCTTGCACACAGGATTTAGGTCCTTTCCATTTCCTGGTGATTTTTTTATACATGTGCTCTAAACTTATATTTCCCCTTTCTCAATTTGCTCCTTTTTATTACAATCCTTTATAGATCTTGGAGTGAACAATAACAACCAAAAGACAGAATCAATAATGGATTGTTTTGAAATTTTTTCTGTCAATATAATTAATACACAACAGTTCTATTTAGCTTTAGGCCGACTTTTCAAACAAGGACAAAATATAGGCACATTATTGATCAAAATATCACAAGAATGGTCTCCAGGCCTTCTTATTATTCCCTTAAATATTATTCCCTTAAATCTCTCAAGCCAGAACACCACGGTTCAAATCACCCTCAGCATCATTGTCCTCCATGACCCTGGTAATATGAACCATTAATTAGCCCTGAAAACAGTCCATCACCCGAAATATCTAAGTTCACATTCCTCTACATAAAATATATGATCTAAATTATCTATGATAACAATACCCCAGTTCCTGGTATCAACGTTTGTCTTAGATTATGTTTCTACTACTGTGAGGAGACACCATGGCTATGTCAACTCTTATAAAGGAAAACATTTAATTGAAAATGGCTTACAATTCAGAAGTTTGATGCAGTATCATCATGGTAAGAAGCTTGGTGCCATGCAGGGAGACACACTGATTGAGAGGTAGCTGAGAGTGATCTACAGAGATGGCAGAAAGAGAAATGTGAGCCAACAAGTCTGCTTAAGCTTCTGAGACGTCAAAGTTCACCCCGAGGGGCATATTCCTTGCAACAACGCCATACCTATTCTAAGAGGACCACACCACCTAATAGTGTATTAGACAGCATAAACCTGAAGAACTACTATCTAGTACATTCAGTCCTTTATTGACACAAAAATCCCTGTAAACAGAAATTGTGATGACTTAAGTATCTCCTAGAATTTCATATATGACCTCTAAATACCACCTATTCCTTTGCACAGTATAAACTATTGCTAGGATACTTCTGCTTAAGCTGCTACATTTTCAAAATCTTGAGTCTGGGAAAGGTATTTTAATAGGAATGAGCATGTCAAGGACTTAGTTCTGAACCAAGATGAACTTGGAGTTCATCTCCTCCTGTTTGTCAATTGATTGCAAAGATGTCTAGACTACCATTTGGCTTTAAGATATATCTCTTTAAGAGATAGGCCTAAAATATTTTAATGATGTGTAGTAAATATCCAGGGTTTATCCATAACATTTACTAAAATTCAGAAATGAAGTAGAATGAATATTTAGCACATCATTTGTATTCTGGCTGGTTTTGTGTGTCAAGTTGACACAGGCTAGAGTTATCTCAGAGAAAGGAGCTTCCAGTGTGCAATCTCACCAGCAATGGAGGACTGTTCCTCTTTCTCCACATTCTCTTCAACATTTGCTGTGCGCTGAGTTTTTGATCTTAGCCATTCTCACTGGTATGAGGTAGAATCGCAGAGATGTTTTGATTTGCATTTCCCTGATGATTAGGGATGTTGAACATTTCTTTAGGTGTTTCTCAGCCATCCAGTATTCCTCAGTTGAGAATTCTTTGTTTAACTCTGTACCCCATTTTTAATAGGGTTATTTGGTTCTCTGGAGTCTAATTTCTTGAGTTCTTTGTATATACTGGATATTAGCCCTCTATCAGATGTAGGATTAGTAAAGGTCTTTTCCCAATCTGTTGGTTGCCATTTTGTCCTATTGATAGTGTCCTTTGCCTTACAGAAGCTTTGCAATTTATGAGGTCCCATTTGTCAATTACTGATCTTTGAGCATAAGCAGTTCCTCAGAAAATTGGACATAGCACTACCTGAGGACCCAGCTATACAACTCCTGGGCATATACTCAGAATTTGCTCCAACATGTAATAAGGACACATGTTCCACTATGTTCATAGCAGCTTTATTTATAATAGCCAGAAGCTGGGAAGAACCCAGATGTCCCTCAACAGAGGAATGGATACAGAAAATGTGGTATATTTGCACAATAAATTATGACTCAACTATTAACAATAAATCAATGAATAAAGCTAAAATAATGAATTTATAAAATTCTTAGGCAAATGGATGTAGCTAGAAAATATCATCCTCAGTGAGGTAACCCAATCACAAAAGAACACACACGGTATGCACTCTATGATAAGTGGATATTAGCCCAAACACTTGGAATACCCATGATACCACATGAAGCTCAAGATAAAGGAAGGCCAAAGTGTGGATACTTTTATCCTTATTGGAAAGTGGATCAAAGCATTCATAGCTCACAGCCAACCAATAGAATGAGTTTAGGGTCCCCAATGGAGCAGCTAGAGAGAGGATCCAAGGAGTTGAACAGCTTTGCAAGCTGGCAGGAGGAGCAATAATATGGACCAACCATTACCCTCAGAGCTCCCGGGACTAAACCACCAACCAGAGTACACATGAAGGGACCCATGGCTCCAGCTACATATGTATCAGAAGATGACCATTCAGACATCAATAAGAGGAGAGGCCATTGGTTCTGTGAAGGTTGGATTCCCTAGAATAGGGGAATACAAGTCAGGAAATTGGTGAGGGGGGAGGGGATGGGATAGTGGGTTTTTGGAGGAGTAACATGGAAAGGCGATACCATTTGAAATGTAAATAAAACAAATGTCTAATAAAAAAACAGAAAGGAGCTTCAGTTGGGGAAGTGCCTCCATTAGATCCAGTTGTGGGGCATTTTCTCAATTAGTGATCAAGTGGGGAGTGCTCATTATAGGTGGTGCCATCCCTGGACTGATAGTCTTGGGTTCTATAAGAGAGTAAACAAGCAAGCAAGCCATTAAGAAACATCCCTCCATAGCCTCTACGTCAGCCCCTGATTCCTGGTCAGACTTCCTTTAGTATGAACAGCAATGTGGAAATGTAAGCCGAATAAAACCTATCATTCCCAACTTGTTTCCTGGTCACGATGTTTGTGCAGGAATAGAAACCCTGCCTAAGACAATTTGTATCACTAGTTTATTCCAAATGTCTACCAATAGAGAGAGACAGAGTTAAATTATGTTATAGTTATAGATAAACAATCATGTTCACTTTCTGTAAAAACTTTAGCCTATTATTATTATTATTATTATTATTATTATTTTAAGATTTTGGAACATGGTCTCATGTAGCTTAGGCTAGCATTGAACTTCTGATATTCTGCTATCTGCCTTTCAAGTGCTATGGTTATGTGATTTAGTTTCTACACCCATCCTAGCCAACCAGAATTGAAGGGAAAACTAAGACAGAACCAGAAATGTTTTGTACATTTGTTTATCTCAAATGATTAATTTTCAAAATGTGTTCTTACTACTTTGTGTAATGGAGAAGTGAGTTAGCTTGGAAAGGAAAGTAGCCCAAATGAAGAGCCATGCCCTATTCTGTTCTGCATAGCTTTGGTTCTGCTGCTTTATTGGGCAAATGTAGCACTATCTATGTAGGACTGACATAATAAGGATGAGAGGAAGGGTACTATTTGCCATATCACAGAGAGGATATGAATTCATTTCTGTTAATAGCTGTGTGCTGTGAAAAATGGATTTGCTAATAGATTTGAAAAAGATTTTTTGATATTCATATATATTCATAAAATTTCCTGTTTTGAAACATTAAAATTGAGGGCAAAATAAAGACTATTAATAAAACAAGGAATCTGACTTGCGCATTATCTTTGTTTTCTTGGTCTAATGCAACAGCTTGAAGGTGCACTCACTCTACAATGAGGCTGGAAGTTGCCTTCTCTTTCTTCTAGGGCCTTGTTTCTGTGTGACTCCTTCTTTGAGCTCAGTAAAAGACACTAATAAGTGATGAGAGTTTGGGTGAGTGCTGAAAGGGGAAGGGCTAAGATCAGGGTCAAGGTCTCTTCTGTTTTATACAAACCTCTCAATACACTTTACCACACCATCATTTGTATTTTACTTGCTCAAATGCTTATGAATACCTGGTTCTATTTCAGAAATGGGTGGACACATTGAATTGAGGTAATTTCTGGAATGTTCCCACATATATCAAATCTGTATTTATTTGTGGCTATATATGAGTTCATCTAGAATTCCTGATGGAAAACATTAGAAATAGTGACACATATGTTTCTCCCTACACACACACACACACACACACACACACACACACACACACCACACCATCAAGGAGACTGACAAGTACAGTCAGAAAGTCATTGTATGTTTCTTGCCTAAAGTTCATCCTTCTTACTCTTGTCTGTTTAATATGTCCATATGATTTACCTATGCAATGCCAAACCAATCATCCACATTCCAAGTTCAAATAACCTTTATAATATCATACCTCAGTAAGGCATAGAATCTCAAAGTTTACGTTAATGGATCAAGTGCTCTGAACACCATGGTGTCTTCCTGCCTGGGCATCAAGCATTGAGGATGCTTTGCATCTCCCCAGTGACAGCAGTCACCACTCCTGTCCCATTTCTTGATCTTCTTCCATCATATCACTGGGATCTTAATTACAATGCTCCTCTTTCTGGAAAAGCCACTGATGTGACCTTTTAGGTTCCTCACCAAGTGCTGCAAAATATCTCTTAATTCTCTGTAAGATTCTGCAGAGTATTTGTCAAGGTCCCCCAGTGTGTCTTCAGAACTTGACATACGGTGACTATACAGTAAATGCTGCTGAATAAATAAATTAATTAATTACAACAAGTACAGTAATTGCATTAAAGTTTATCTCCCCTTTTCCCCTTTGTCCCCAGGAGACCCCATCCTCCAGAATTCAAAGAAGCAAGTTGAACCCTTCTCACATTAAGCCTATCTTAAATGCTGCTTTTAGAAACTTCAGTGCACACTCACACACCATTATATGTTATTTCAGGCTGGTGTAATAATAAAACTGTCAATCCTATGAATAAGAACTGTGTCTTTACTTGGATTCTTGCTCATGTTCTTGTATATTTATGTATTACTAGAAAAGCAGCATTCTTAAGATTTTTTAGATTGTTTTGATAAGATATGACTCTACTTTTCCCAGCCCTTCTTATTATAAAAATCTTTAACAAGCATGCGCATGCTACCTTACATTTTCATGGGATGTAAAGCTTAGGAAACTTTGACTTGTAGAAAAGGCTTTCTTAGTATAATATTTAAATAATGATACTATTTCCAATTATGTAACATTTGTGGAAATGGAGTAGTTAATGTTTGCATATATGAAATATGCTCTAGATTGTGATGAGAAGCATTTATCAATGGTTACTATTTGGAGTACAAGTAATGTTTTAAATCACATACCTAACTTTCGTCCATATGTAGGTGTTTTGTGGTTGTTTATTGTTATTTTCAATCACATAGAAAGGTTTTGATGTTTGTTAATCCAACAATTTATTTAAGACTTTAATTCATGTAACATTTGCAAACATCAATTTAAAACCATATGTGAGAGTTGAGGGACTCCAGAGGCAGAAGTTTGTTCATGAAACACTAGAAGCAGGCAGTTTTCTCAGGGACTAGCCTCTTTCTCCAGGACCAAAACTGGGTCATGATTTTAGCTAGAAAGTTAGAACAAAGACAGCTTCTGCAGCCAATGAAGCTGAATTTTGGCAATGTGTGTCATGCAAGGTGTGTAGACTGCTTCCCTACTATGTAAAAACACACAGAGAGAATAAGGAAATAGACAACGAAGAATAAGGAGAGCTTCAGAAAAGAGTTTAATCTCAGTTTGATCTTTTCCACATTATCATCTATTTTGTGTTCTCATATCAGTCATTCTTACCTTTGGTCTCATTTTTTTGCTTGTTTGTTGTTTTATAGTTGTGGTTTTTGGTGTTTGTGTATATGTAAATGTGTGTGTGTGAGTGTGTGTGTGTGTGTGTGTGTGTGTGTGTTGGCATATTTGTGTTTGTGCCTTTGTTTGTTTGTTTTTTGCTTATTATTTGGAAAATTGTATATTTACGTATTATATTTTCATCAGGTCTCACTCCTGATCTCTTTTTCTAACTCCTACTACATGCCTTCTTTCTCTCAATTTCATAACTTCTTATTTATTAATTATTATTGCTACATAGATGCACATAATTTTATACATACCATCTATTGAGTTCCACATAAATTTATAAATACCATCTATTGAATGTCTTTAGTATTGTTAGTAGGTATAAATGTTCAAGTCTGACCACCAGGGGTTGTGTAATCTGTTGAACAAGACTGGACAAGACTGATTGTTTCATCTTTAGGGCTTCTCTCCCTCCCTCCCTCCCTCTCTCTCTCTCTCTCTCTCTCTCTCTCTCTCTCTCTCTCTCTCTCTCTCTCTCTCTCTGTTTCATAATTTTATTTATTTATTCATTTTATAATTCATTTGCTGCCCTGCCTCCTGGTACTCATTTCACTTAGTCCCTTCCCCTAGACCCTCTCCAGTTTTCCCCTGAAAGGGTGTAGCCTAAACCTCAGGAATCTCCCACCACAGTGTCACATTAAGTCTCTGCAGGGCTAGGCACCACCTCTTCTACCTAGGCCAAACAAGCCAGACCACTCAGGGGAACATATTCCACAGACAGGTAACAGCTTTTGGAGTAGCCCCACTTTAGTTGTTGGAGGATCTACATAGAGACTGAGCTGCAGATCTGCTACATGTGTGCAGAGGGCCTAGGTCCAGCTGGTGTATACTCTTTGGTTGGTGATTATGTTTCTGAGAGCCCTCAAGGGTCTAGGTTAGTTGTCTTCTGTTGGTCTTTCTGTGTAGTTCCTATCACCTTCAGGGTCCTCAATCATTCCCCCAACTCTTCTATAGGAGTCCCTGAGCTTCCTCCAATACTTGGCTATGGGTCTGTTTCAGTCACCTGCTGGGTGTAGCCATAAAGTCTTGTCTTCTGGTTTTCAAGTACTTATAACAGGGACAATGTAACATGTGGAGGAGTTTCTTATTGCCCATTTGTTGTATTATTCAGGAGACCCATGAAAACCATATTCTAATGAATCCATGATGTGCCAGCTTCTCATATACTTAGGACAAAATTAAATGTGTTGATTGTAGGACTGAGTGGAGGTACTGACTGTCCCAGGAGGCAACACTTATGTTCAACCAGAAACAAGGCAGCAAATTCAATCAAGGACTCATCAGTCCTACACTTTTCTCAGTTCTTTTAGTTTCCTTTAGAACTTCTGTTCTAAACCATTCCCTTTAATCATTGATTTGGAAATGGACTTCTAGGACATGAATAGATTTGAGTGAGATAATGAGGTTGAGTTTCTCATGGCACGACGACAACCTAAGACAATACCAACGAATACCCCCTTGTTCCTCATTTTTGCCAGCAAGAGCTGTCACTTGCTTTTTGCTAATATGTACCATTATTTTTATTTTATTATATATTTTTATTTTCTATATTCTTTGTTTACATTCCAAATGATTTCCCCTTTCCCAGTTCCCCCCTCACCATATGTCTCACAAACCTTCTTCTCTCCACCCATTCTCCAATCACCTCTCTCCTTTTTCTCTGTTTTGATATTCCCCTCCAATGCTAGATCAAGCCTTTCCAGGATCAGGAACCTCTTCTTACTTCTTCATGGGAGTCATTTGTTATACTAATTGTGCACTGGGTATTCAGAGCTTTTGGGCTAATTAATATCCACTTATCAGTGATTGCATTCCATGTGTATTCTTTTGTGATTGGGTTACCTCACTTAGGATGATATTTTCCAGATCCAACCATTTGCCTAAAAATTTCAAGAATTCATTGTTTTTAATTGCTGAGTAGTATACCATTGTGTAAATATACCACATTTTCTGTATCCATTCCTCCATTGAGGGACATCTGGGTTCTTTCCAGCTTCTAGCTCTTATAAATAAGGCTGCTATGAACATAATGGAGCATGTGTCTTTATTGCATGTCGGGGAATCTTTTGGGTATATGCCCAGGAGAGGTATAGCAGGGTCCTCTGGAAGTGTCGTGTCCAGTTTTCTGAGGAACCACCAGACTGATTTCCAAAGTGGTTGTACCATCTTACAATCCACCAGCAGTGGAGCAGTGTTCCTCTTTCCCCACCTCCCTGCCAACACCTGCTGTCTCCTGAGTTTTTAACCTTAGCCATTCTGACTGGTCTTAGGTGAAATCTCGGAGTTGTTTTGATTTGCATTTCCCTAATGACTAATGATGTTGAGCATTTCTTAAGGTGCTTCTTGACCATCCGAAATCCTTCAGGTGAAAATTCTTTGTTTAGATCTGTACCCCATTTTTAATAGGGTTATTTGGTTCCCTGGGGTCTAACTTCCTGAGTTCTTTGTATTTATTGGATCCATTCTTATCTCCTTGTACTAAACTCAACTCCAAGTAGATCAAGGATCTCCACATAAAACCAGACACACTGAGACTAATAGAAAAGAAACTGGGGAAAATCCTTGAGGACATGGGCACAGTGGAAAAGATCCTGAACGGAACACCAATAGCTTATGCTCTAAGATCAAGAATTGACAAATGGGACCTCATAAAATTACAAGGTTTCTGTAAGGCAAAGGACACTGTCAAAAGGACAAAACGGCAACCAACAAATTGGGAAAAGATTTTTAACAACCCTACATCTGATAGAGGGCTAATATGTACCATTCTGATAGATTAAGATGGAGTCTCAGAGTTCTTTTGATTTATATTTCCCTTATGGCTGAGGATGTTGAGCATTTCTTTTTCTTTTTTTTTTTTTAATTTTTTTCTGAAATAGTAAACCTTCATTTCATGACAAATCTTAAATCCTATACAGAGTAATAGTAAACAAAGAATATAGAAAATAAAAAAGAAAAATATAAAACTAAACTAGGTGTTTTGAAATGTAACATTTACATAGCTATTGAAAATTATGTCCTGAGTGTAATGTGCCTTAAGTTTGAGTATTCTATGCATTTATTTTCATTGAATTCTAGAAAGTCTTGTCTTGACACATTTTTTTTCATTCAGTAAAACTTTTTCAGTTTCAATATTGTAAGCTTTCTGTTGTTTCTGTTGTTTATATCCAGCTTTAATCCATATGATATCATAGGATGCAGGGAATTATGTCAATTTTCTTGTATCTGCTGAGACTTTCTGTCTGAGTATGTGGTCAATTTTGGAGAAAGTTTCATAAGATGCAGTGGAGGTATATTCTTTTGTGTTTGGGTGAAATACTCTGTAAATATCTGCTAGGTCCTTTTGGTTTGTAATGTGTGTTAGGTCTAGTATTTTCTCTTTTTAGTTTTGTCCAATGGTGAGAGTAGGATATTGACGTCTCCCACTATCAGTGTCAGAGGATCAATATATGATTTAAGCTGTAGTACTGTCTCTTTTACAAACTTTAGTATCTTGTCATTTCGGATATAGAAGTTAAGAATTTAAATGTCATTTTCACTATCTCTGTTGGTTAGTTTTGCCTCAAAGTCTATTTTGTCAACTATTAAATGATCACACTAGCTTGATTCTTAAGTTCATTTATGTGGAACATCTTTTTCAAACCTTTATCCTGAAGTAATGTCTATACTTGATGGTATGTGCATGTTACAGAATGATGTGTTCTGCTTTCCCGTATATTCTCTTAGTCTGTGTCTTATTATTAGGGAATTGATAACGCTGATATTGAGTCTTTCCAGAACCAGAGGCCACTCCTCCATTCTTCTTGGACATCATTTAGTATGTGGATTATGTTTGGGTATTACACGTTTCTAGGCTAATATACACTTATCAGTGCAGCAGTATAGGGGAATACCAGAACAGGGAAGTAGGAAGAGGTGGATGGGGGAATAGGGGGAGGGAAGATGGCTTATGGGACTTTTGGGGAGTGGGGAGACAGAAAAAGGGAAATCATTTGAAATGTAAATAAAAAATATATCAAATAAAAAAAAGACAAAAAAAGACTGTTGATATTGATATATGTCAATGACCAATAACTTGATTTTTATTATTTTTATTGTTCTTTGTGGTGGTGCTGCTGCTGTGGTGTGTGGGGTGTGTGTGTGTGTGTGTGTTTGTATGTGTATGTGTGTGTGTATGTGTGTATGTGTGTGTGTGTTTGTATGTGTATGTGTGTGCGTATGTGTGTATGTGTGTGTGTGGGGTGTTTTTGTCCACAGGCGCTGTTTCCTTCTTTTTCATTTTTCTGGAGTGAGATTATTAAGCTATTGTTTTAGCTTTCTCTGTGCTATATGACTGTATAGCAAGGAAAAAAAACCCTGAATCCTACCATGCTGGTACTATGAACTTGGACATTCTAGGCTTCAACGTATAGCAATAAATATGTGCTATATAAGCCATCCAGACTATACTATTCTGTTAAAGAAACTCAGAGTTGAAGAACCAATAAGCAGATGTAGTTCATGCTTCTGAGGGAAAGACATGAAACCAAATAACTAAATAAACACAAACTAAATACACAAAACACTACAGAAGATGCTGTAAAATAAAAGAGGACTAAACAAAAAAGGAGCAAGTCACCAAGGAAAAGTAAGAAAACAACTTATTTAGAGCAGAAAGATTGCGCATATTTAGCAAACAGTACTGTAGCCAGAAGGATCAGCAGGTGTTAAAGTCTTTTAAATTAAAAAAGCTGACAGCAGGCCTAAGTGTAACTACCAGGGAAGGACTGGGTGATCATTTGGTTCGTCAATCTTGAATTCTGTTATCTTATATCTTTCATATGACTGTGATTGTGATAGGTTATATCTTAGTAAAGTATAGCCATCATAATTTTAGGATTACAAATCATAACACAAATATGACAATTGCACAACCTACTAAAATCTCTATTCTTTCTGAAGATTTGAGGTAAGTTATTCTTGCTCACCTTTTATTTTATCTTTAACATGTGTGTAATAGTAGCTCTCTGATTCGTTTGCTATAAGTTAATTGAGGCTAGGCACCTTACAAAGAAAATATGCTTAAGTAGGTAAGAATTTCAGAGGTTGCAAACAATGACATTAGGATTTTCTTAGTTCTGGAGAGGGTCTTATGAAAGATTCTGCAACAAAGGCAGGAACACAGGTAGGATGGAAAGCTCACATGGTGAAATAAGAAGTCTAAGAGAAGGCCAGTGTTGGTTTTTTGCATTCCTCAGGAGTTAAGCAAGGTGCTGGTGGAATCAATTAGAAGTCAGTGTATCCCACCCTTAGAAGTCAGTGTATGATGTAAATAGACTTAACCTTTCAATAGTCTTACTACTAATGCCACCACAGTGATGACAAAGATTATGACCTGCAGACTTTGGGACATAGCAAAGCATAGCAAAGGACATCAATGACAGGAGGGGTTCTTAATCCTGGGGAATCTTGATGCCCCAATGTAGGGGAATGCCAGGGCTAGGAGGTGGGAGTGGGTGGATTGGTAGGGGAGTACTCTCATAGAAGCAGGGGGAGGGAGGTTGGGAAAGGCTGTTTCTGTAGGGGAAACTAGGAAAGGAGATAACATTTGAAATGTAAATAAATAAAATATCCAATGTAAAAGTAAAAGAAACCTTAAGAAAATGGAATGTTTTCATGACTATTTTAAAATTATATTACAGAATCACCTCAAGTATTTAGAATATCAAAAGCCTATAATGAATTTAGGATTATGATTCTAGGATCCTAAATTTCACATTTAAGGGTAACTGAGTTAAATATGGTAGCATGGGCCTGTAATCCCAGCCACATGAAAGTCAGAGGCAATCAATCACTATGTAGGCCTATAGAAATGAGTTCAAGGCTAGCCTGGATAGAATAATAAAACCTCATCTGAGAAATTTTTAAAATTAAAAAATTAAAAGTAAAGACTTGAATGCTACTATTTTAATTACTGTTCTATCACTATGAAAAGACAACATGACTGTTATGAGGTAAAGTATTTATTTGGGGACTTGATTACTATTTCAGAGAATGAATTCATATGACTATAATGTTGGGAAACAGGGCATTAGGAAGGCAGAGATGGAATGGGAGCAGTTGCTGAGAACTTACATCTTATAAAGAAGCATGAGACAGAAAACAGTGGGGAAAAGGGGAGAGGGTTGGCTTCCGGGAATTCTGTGGACTTCTGAGATGTTCAAACCCACCCCCAGCAATACAACTCCTCCAAAGCACACACCTCCTAATCCTTCCCAAACAGTTTCACCAAGTAGGAACCAAACATTCATACATAGGGGCCTATGGGTTCCATTCTCATTCAAACCACCACAGAATGTTAATGGTAAAGCACTGCCTTAGCATTTGGGCCATTGTTTGTCAGTCCTCAAAATTCCAATAAGTAAATAACCCAAGTAGAATAAAAAGAAAAGCTTATTGTTTTTAAGTTGAGGATTGTACTAGAGACTTTCATCTTTGCCAAAACTTTTGGAAGAAAAGCTTAAGGTAGACAGGGTTTATTTTGGTTCAAGACTTTAAAATTTCAGTCTGTGATTGCAGACAAACACTGTGGAACAGCTGAGTCATACAGCAGGGGGCTGGAAAGCTAGTTGTTCACATTTTATGGGTCAGGAAGAAGAAATTTATATCAGGGCCAGAACATGCTCTAACAGTCAGATGACAATCATAGAAACAAACTTTGAGTAGCTTTCCGAGCTTCCCCAGATAGCAGTAGCTGCTGAGGAACAACTACTCAGAGGAACCCTTGAGGAATATTTCTTACCCAAGGCCTAAGAAACACCTACTAACATCCTCTAAATGTTTGACTGTTTCATTTTATACATTACATTTCAAACTGAAAAAAAAAGGGGGGCGTGCTATGAAAAATAGGTTACAATTTCAATTTCTGGAAGAAGAAATACGCACAGAAAGCTGGGCAGAATTCCTCATCCAAAGCCTATCCTTCATTAGCTTCCCAAAGCTTTCCCAGTTTCTTTTCCAATTGGTAAAACGAATAGAAGAAAATATCTACCTAGTTATGACCCTTAAACCAGAAAGACAGGGAAGATAAAAATAAAGAGAAAGAAGGAAGGGAGGATAGAGGGCAAGGTGGGCATCTGGGCACAGATTTCATAAAAATAGAAATGCAATTAAGTTGATGTCTTCCAAAATGGTCTGGACTCACATACCTGCAATCCTGCCTGTTGTGCCTTATCTCATTAAATGCCTGGTTATGGATGGGCAGGCTTGCCATCTGTTTAAATAATAGTTTTCTGTTCTCCATGAGGGCTACAGTGTTGGAGTAAATTAAAGCATCCTCTCCACTGCTATCCATCTCCCCCTCAGCAGGAGCGCTGTTATACAGGACCATCTTGCCACCTCCACACTGGCATCTGCTCCCAGCTAGAGTCTCCCTGCTTTCCCATCTAACCTCCCCTCCAGAGGTAAATTTTCCTGGCCATGAACACCCACTCACAAAGGAACAGAAGACAGATTAGGAAAAGATCCAGCACTTTTCTTCTTGGTAATCCCAGAGTGACGGATGTGACTTCCTGTGAATTCTAACCATAAGCTATCTTCAAAATTCAGTTTTAAATTTGTGGGAAATGATGGAGTTTCTTTCAAAAGTGGCATTTTTAAAGCTGGATCAGGAAGATGAGCCATGGAGTTGCTCCTCTGACAGAAGTAAAAGAATCAAGGATGAACCAGTAGGAAGGATAGGTGAGAACGGCAGAGGCGTATGCTAGGGGCAGTATAGGCATTCCTCTGGTGGGAGGTAAGATAGGTTTGGGGCTGTTTTAAATCAGGAAAACATGCCAAGGTGTTTGAAGAAACAATTTATATTTATTTACTCGTGAAGCACTACTTTTAATAGCCCATTAATCAATATATGTAATTCTTACATAATTCTGCTTTATAAATGGAAAAATCCCAATGATTAGAATTTGATTGACTTACTTTATGTGCTGAAGGAATAAACCTGCAGTCTTTCTTCAGGTTGTTCTCAGTTGAATAATCAATAACTGAATGTACCAGGAAACTTTCAGAAGTACAACACTGAACTCTGGAGAAATTCTCTAGGATTTAGGGTTGCGCTGAACAAACTGGGATATATAGCCATCCTAATCAAACTGTTTTCTTAATAAGTAAAATTAGAAAATATGTCTTAAAGTCCTTTGAGAAAATACGCCACGGGAATGCACATAGATAAATGATGGCAGGATTTATTGTGGGAAGTGTCTGGGTGTTGGGAAACCCTGCTGCTAAGGTCAAAATCTGGCATTACAGGGAAACTGAGCTTGGTGCAGTTTCGTCATTGGGGATTCTGGGAATCCTGGACCCCACACTGACTACCTGAGGACCATGAGGTAATTCTGCACCTGAGATTCCTGGAATGTCTCCCCGTGCTAATGAGGCATCTCAATACCTTACCCTTTGCCCAGCCTGGATTTTTTCACCGACTTTCCCAGCTCTATATAACCCTTGGTTCACTCAGAATAAAGTATTTGCACACAAGCTGTTTTGTTGAATACTGTCTGAGAGAGCTGCTTCATTGAGTATCCTTTAAAATAGCTGTAACATTCAATAGATGTCACACTGAGATAGCCAAGGATTCCCCTAGCTCCACACCCATGGACCAAGGAACTCGGTTCTGCTCCATCCTTCCTTGTTTCGTGTGCAGCAGCACCTGGACAATACAAGGAAAGAGGCAAAAAGAAATGGAACCACAGCTGATATAATTATGGATGCTGGGAAATCTCAGAATGGATAGTACTGAATGGTTCACGGGAGCTGATTAGTTAACTCCTAGTATGAGGCCTAAGCACTAATAAATGTGTTCCATTCTTGGGCCAGGAAGGTCCAAGAACCTAGAGCTCTTATATCACAGGACAGAAGAGGATGGATGAATGTCACAGCTCCAGAAGAGAGTATGGACTCATTTGCCCTGAGTGCTCTGTAATTGCCAGCAATGATAAGAACTAGTTTCTTTAATCTCTTTGCTAATAAAACTGTGTATCTCCTTCAGAAATGTCTTCAAACCCAGAAACAGTGGTTTGCTGGCCCTCTATTCCTTAGCCCACTGAGTAAAATTAAACTATTATACTGCATGTGGCAATGCCTTGGTTGTACTTTACATTTATTCTTTCCTAGTGCACTTCAATAACATCACTCAGTTCTCAGTACGTAAATCTTGTCAAAGATACAACCTGTAACATAGTTGGTCTAAGTCTAGGATCTACACCTTCCGAAGAAATCTATACCACTAGAAGCAGGCATAGAAATTCTGCCAACACTGAGATAAAGAAGATCATACTTTGGATCCATTTATGTGATTTCAGAGAAAAACCATTTTTGACTTCACAAATATGTGTGTGTACAAGTTGGTTTTATGTATTCTTCATGATACAGGCTAGAGTAAATTGGGAAGAAAGAGCATCAGTTTAGAAAGTGCCCACACCAAACTGGTCCATGGACAAGCCTGTGGGGTCATTGTTTGGATTAGTGGATGGGCCCTTATGGCATTTACTTGCATGGTAAGTCGCTTTACACATGGGGAATATATATGAAAATGGGACATTCATATGCTATTTTTAAATTAAGAATCCAGCCAGGTGTGGTGGCAAACGTCTTTAGTCCCAGCCCTTTGGAGGCAGAGGTAGGTACATCTGTGAGATCAAGGCCAACCTAGTCTAACTAGTGAGTTCAGGATATCTGGGGTTAAATGGACACTTTCTCAAAAATGAGCAAGCAAATACCAATAGACAGACAGGCAGGCAGACAGACAGACAGACAGAATCTGTGGTTCTGGTTAGCTGAAGCTGAAAACAGCCCTAGAATGTCTACCAGTGAATATACAATCCAATTACAGCAGGAAACCCTTTTTAGATCATGGAACAAGATCCCAGAAGTTTGGTGTTACACAGTTGGACTTTAGTTTTGTTTTCATTGTATTATGACTAGGTTCTAGTTCTCCTCTCTTGAAAAAGAATTATATAACTCAATTTTTATTTAAGAGGATAACTATTGAAAGACTTTAAAATTTTCAAGAGATTTGAGAACTTTGGCAAGATTTTAGATATTTTTTAGATGCTTTGGTCTTTGGAAGAATTCAGATAATTAAAGAGACCGAACATATACTGTTTGAATTTTTAAACACTGGGGCACTTTTAAAATTAGAATGTTTATATTTCCATACTAATACAATGTGAGATCTTGGGGATGAATAGAAAAGGAAAGGCTATGGATTAACAATGACATGGTTATGTGACACAGATTGGAGTTATTTGGAATGAAAGGACCTCTGTTGAGAAAAAGACTGAATATGGGGAAATTTATAATATTTAGTGATTGATATGTAATGGCCCAGGTCATTGTAGGGAGTCCTGGGGTATATAAGAAAGCAGGGAGCACAAGCCACGTGGAACACACAGCTTTCCTCCATGCCCTCCCTCCTATTAATCAGTTTCTTCCCTTCCTCCAGATTCTGCCATATGTAAATTCTTACCATGACATCCCTCAGTAAATGACTGTGATGTGTATCTACATTCTGAAACAGTTCACTTTCTTCACAAATTTCTTTTGGTCACAGTGTTTTATCATATCAATAGAATCCATAACAAAGACAGAATGTATAATGGGTGTATATGATATACATTACATATACAGCAACTGATATACATTTATTTTGAGGCCTCTTCTTAACGTTTATCATGAGGATATTTCTAGTTGTTAGTACATTTCAAAGGTGATTTGGAATATACAGAACTATTTTAACAAATTGTCTAATTCTGTTGACTATTGAAATATGAAATTATTGTTATGATGATAATAATAAATTGACTACCTTGACTCATTTTTTGTATATTTTCAAGACTTTGAAAATAATAATTGAAAAGATCTCAATCATGAATTCTATTCTGATAGTCACTGGTTCAGTCATTTTCCCATTACTGTAATTAGTCCCTAAACATTCAGAATCAAGTTATAATGAAAATTCTTTATGGTGCTTTACCGCATACTTTTTTTTAAAAAAAAATGTTTGTTCTATGATCACTTGGTTTAAGATGACAAAGTATGACAAGAATCTGTGATAGATCAAAGCTAAAAGATACATGTACTTTCCATTAACACAACTGTAAAAGATGAAATGAATTCTAGGTTTACTTTTGGGATGCTTTTGAACCAGGGAAACTATTTAACATTTTATTATATGCAATAATAGTAATTTTCCCCTAGGTCAAAATATATTCTCTCCATTCTAGGCCTGCCACCTACTTTGTTATGCTTCTCTCTAGCATTTCACACAATTGAGCATCAATTTTTTGGGTTCCAGAGCCCTGAAGGAATTAAACCATACAATGACAATGGGAGCTGCATATATGAAAACTATATGAGAAGTTACTGGAGATAATGACATCACATTTTAAATATATTTATTTACATTTCAAATGTTATCCCATTTCCTGGTTTCCACTTGGTAAACCTTCTATCTCATCCTACCTTCTCCTGCTTCTATGGGGGTACTCACCCACCTACATAACCACTCCCAACCTCCAAGCCCTGACATTCCCTTACATTGGGGCATCAAGCCTTACCAAGGCCTCTCCTCCCATTGATGATCAACAAGGCCATACTCTGGTATTTATGTGGCTGGAGACATGGGTCCCTCAATGTATACACTTTGGTTTACTTCCTGGGAGTTTTGGGAGTCTGGATGGGTGATATTGTTGTTCTTCCTATTGGTTAGAAACCTCTTCAGCTCCTTCAGTCCTTCCTATAACTCCTCTGTTGGGGACCCCATGCTCAGTTCAATGTTTGGCTGTGAGCATCTGCCTTTGTTTTTGTCAGGTTCTGGCAGAGTCTTTCAGGAAACAGCTATATCAAGATCCTGTCAGCAAGAAGTTCTTGGCATCTGCTGTAGTGTCTGGGTTTGGTGTCTATGTAGGATTCCCCAGGAGGGACAGTCTCTGGATGGCCTTTCATCAGTCTCTGCTCCACATTTTGTCTCCACATTTCCTCCCATGAGTACTTTGTTCTCCCTCCTAAGAAGGACAGCAACATCCACGCTTTGATCTTCTTCCTTCTTGAGGTTCATGTGCTTTGTGAAGTGTATCTTGGGTATGAGATTTTGGGCCAATATCTGCTTATCAGTGAGTACAAACTTTGTGTGTATTTTTTGGTGTGTGTGACTTGGTTACCTTGCACAGGACGATATTTTTCTACTTAAATCCAACTGCCTAAGAACTTTAAAAAGGCATTATTTTTAATAGCTGAGTAGTACTCCTTTGTGTAAATGTACCACATTTTCTGTATCCACTCCTCTGTTGAAGTGTATCTTTTTTTTCCAGTTTCTGGATATTATAAATAGGGTTGCTATGAACATAGCGGACCATGTGTCCTTGTTATATGTTGGGGCAACTTTTTGGCACAGGAGGTGCATAGTGGGGTCCTAAGGTAATACTATGTCCAATATACTAAGGAACCACCAGATTGATTTCCACAGTGATTGTACCAGCTTGCAATCCCACTAACAATGAAGGTTGTTCCTCTTTCTCTACATCATCACCAGTATCTAGTGTCACCTGGGTTTTTAATATTAGCCATTCTATTCTAACTGGTGTAAGGTAGAATCTCAGGGTTGTTTTGATTTGCATTTCCCTAATGACTAAGGATGTTGAACATTTCTTTAGGTACTTCTCAGCCATTTGATATTCCTCAGTTGAAAATTCTTTGTTTAACTCTGTACCCCATTTTTAATAGTGTTATTTGTTTCTCTGGAGTCTAACTTCTTGATTTCTTTGTATATATTGGATATTAGCCTTCTGTCAGATGTAGGGTTGGTAAAGATCTTTTCCCAATTTGTTGGTTGCTAATTTGTCCTATTGACAGTGTCCTTTGCCTTACAGAAACTTTGTAATTTTATGAGGTCCCATTTATCAATTCTTTATCTTAGCTCATAAGCTATTTGTGTTCTTTCTGTTCAGGAAAATTTCCCCTGTGCCCTGGTGCTCGAGGCTCTTCTCCATGTTTTTTTTCTGTTAGTTTCAGTGCATCTGGTTTGATGTGGAGGTCCTTGATCCACTTGGACTTGAGCTTTGTACAAGGAGATAAGAATAGGTCAATTTGAATTATTGTACATGCTGCCCTCCAGTTGAATGGGCACCATTTGTTGAAAATGTTGTCTTTTGTCCACGGAATGGTTTTAGCTCATTTGTCAAAGATCAAGTGCCTTAGATGTGTGGATTCATTTCTGGGTCTTCAATTCTATTCCATTGATCTTCCTGCCTGTCCCTATACTAATACCATGCAGGTTTTATCTCTATTGCTGTGTAATAAAGCTTGGGGCCAAGGATGGCAGTTCTACCAGAGGTTCTTTTACTGTTGAAAATAGTTTTTGCTATCCTGGGTTTTTGGTAATTCCAAATGAATTTGCAAATTGTTCTTTCTAAGTCTATGAAGAATTGAGTTGGAATTTTGATTGGTATTTTATTGAATCTGTAGATTGCTTTTGGCAAGATAGCCATTTTTTACTATATTAATCGATATATTTACTACATTAATCTTCCATGCCAATCTATGAACATGGGAGATCTTCTGAGGGACATTTTCTGCAATCTTTGATTTCATTCTTCAGAGAATTGAAGTTCTTGGCATAACATATCTTTCTCTTGCTTGCTTAGAGTCACATCAAGATATTTTATATTACTTGTGGTTATTGTGAAGGACATCGTTTCCCTAATTTCTTTCTCTGCCATTTTATCCTTTGAATATAGGAAGGCTACTGATTTTTTTGAGTTAGTTTTATATCCAGCCACTTTGCTGAAGTTGTTTATCAGGTTATGGAGTTCTCTGGAGGAATTTTTGGGGTAGCTTAAGTATGCTATCATATCATCTGCAAATAGTGATATTTTGTCTTCTTCCTTTCCAATTTGTATCACTTTTTCCTCCTTTTGTTGTGTGCTTGCTCTGGCTAGGATCTTGAGTACTATATTCAATAGCTAGGGAGAGAGGGGGCAGTCACGCCTAGTCCCTGATTTTAGTAGGATTGTTTCAAATTTCTCTCCATTTAGCTTGATTTGGGCTACAGGTTTGCTCTATATTGCTTTTACTATGTTTAGGTATGGGCCTTGAATTCCAGAACTTTCCAAGGCTTTTAACATGAAGAGGTGATGAATTTTGTCAAATGGTTTTTCAGCATCTAATGAAATGATCATTTGTTTTGGGTTTTTTCTGAGTTTGTTTATGCAGTGGATTTCATTGATTGATTTCCATACATTTAACTATTCATGCATCCCTGGGCTGAATCCAACTTGGTTATGATGGATGATTGTTTTGATGTGTTCTTGGATTCATTTTGTGAGAATTTTATTGAGTATTTTTGCATTGATATTCGTAAGTGAAATTGGTCTGACGGTCTCTTTCTTGGGTCTTTGTGTGGTTCAGTTAAGAGCATGATTGTGGCTTCATAGAGCAAATTCGGTTATGTTCCTTCTGTTTATATTTTGTGGAATACTTTGAAGAGTATGGATATTAGGTCTTTGAAAGTCTGATAGAATTCTTCACTAAACCCATCTGGTACTGTGCTTTTTTTTTGTTGGGAGACTTTAAATGTCGTCTTCTATCTCTTTGGGGTTATGGAAATATTTAGATGGCTTATTTGATCCTGACTTTACTTTGGTACCTGGCATCTGTCTAGAAAATTGCTCATTTCATCCAGATTTTCCAGTTTTGTTGAGTATAGGTTTTGTAGTAGGATCTATCGATTTTTTTTGAATTTCCTCAGTTTCTGTTGTTATGTCTCCCTTTCATTTCTGATTTTGTTAATTTGGATATTGTCTCTATGCCCTCTGGTTAGTCTGGCTAAGAGTTCTTCTAGCTTGCTGATTTTCTCAAAGAACCAGCTCCTGTTTTTGCTGATCCTTCGTATAGTTCTTTTTGTTTCTACTTGGTTAATTTCAGCCCTGAGTTTGATTATTTCCTGTCATCTACTGCTCTTGATGCATTGGCTTCCTTTTGTTCTCTTCCTTTTGTCCTTCCTTTTGTTTCAGATGTGCTGTCAAGGTGCTAGTGTATGCTCTCTCCAGTTTCTTTTTTGGAGGCATTCAGAGCTATAAGTTTTCCTCTTAGCACTGCTTTCATTGTGTCCCATAAGTTTGGTTATGCTGTGCCTTCATTTTCAATAAATTCAAAAATGTCTTTAATTTCTTTTTTTATTTCTTCCTTGACCAGTTTATCACTGAGTAGACCATTGTTCAGCTTCCATATGTATGTAGGCCTTCTGTTGTTTTCGTTGTTTTTAAAGACCATCCTTAGTCCATGGTGATCTTATAGGAGGAATGGTATTATTTCAGTCTTGTATTTGTTGAGGCATGTTTTGTGAAAGATTATATGGTCAATTTTGAAGAAGGAACAATGGGACACTAAGAAGAAGCTGTATTTTTTTGTCTTTTTTTTAAAGGAAGAAATGATCTTTCATAACTTCTGTTAGATTCACTGTATCTCTGCTTAGTTTCTGTTTCCATGATCTGTCTATTGCTGAGAATGGGGTGTTGAAGTCTCCTACTATTAATTTGTGGGGTACAATGTGTGCTTTGAGCTATAGTAAAGTTTCTTTCGTGAATGTGGGTGCCCTTGCATTTGGAGCATGGATGTTCAGAATTGAGAGGTCCTCTTGGTAGATTTTTTCCTTTGAGGGTTATGAAATGCCCTTCTGTGTCTTTTTTGATAATTTTTGGTTGAAAGTCAATTTTATTAGATATTTGAATGGCTACTCCAGCTTTTTTCTTGGGACCATTTTCTTGGAGATTATTTTTCCATCCTTTTACTCTGAGGTAGTTTTTATCTTTATCACTGAGGTGCATTTTCTGTATGCAGCAAAATGCTGGGTCCTGTTTATGTATCCAGTCTGTTAGTCTATGTCTTTTTCTTAGGGAATTGAGTCCATTGATGTTAAGAGATATTAAGGAAAAGTGATTGCTGCATCCTATGATTTTTGTTATTAGAGGTGGAATTTTGTTTGTGTAGCTATTTTCTTTTGAGTTTGATGAAAGAAGATTATTTTCTTGCCTTTTCTAGGGCGTAGTTTTCCTCCTTTTATTGGAGTTTTCCATCTATTATCCTTTGTAGGGAAGGGTTTTTTAAAAGATGTTGTGTAAATTTGATTTTTGTCATGGAATATCTTGGTTTCTCCATCTACGGTAATTGAGAGTTTTTCTGGGTATAGTAGCCTGAGATGGCATTTTTATTCTCTTACAGTCTGGATGACATCTCTTCTGGACCATCTGTATTTTATAATCTCTGGTGAGAAGTCTGGTGTAATTCTGATAGGTCTGCCCTTTTATGTTACTTGACCTTTTCCCCATACTGCTTTTAATATTCTTTCTTTGTTTTTTTGCATTTAGTGATTTAATTATTACGTGACAGGAGAAATTTCTTTTCTCGTCCAGTCTATTTGGAGTTTTGTAGGATTCCTGTATGTTCATGGGTATCTTTCTTTAGGTTAGGGTAGTTGTCTTCTATACATTTGTTGAAGATATTTACTGGCCCTTTAAGTTGGGAATCTTTGCTCTCTTCTATACCTATTATCCTTAGGTTTGATCTCCTCATTGTGCCCTGGATGTTTTGTGTTTGGAGAATTTTGCATTTTCATTTTTTTTTGACTGTTGTGTCAATATTTTCTCTGGTATCTTCTGTCTCTGAGATTTTTCTCTTCTATCTTTTGTATTCTGTTGGTAAGACTTGCATCTATGACTTCTGATCTCTTTCCAAGGTTTTCTATCTCTAGGCTTGCCTCCCTTTGTGATTTCTTTATTTTTATATATTTATTCTTAGATTTTGGATGGTTTTGATCAATTCCTTCACCTGTTTGGATGTGTTTTCCTATAATTCTTTAAACAATTTTTGTTTTTCCTCTTTAAGGGCTTCTAACTGTTTGTCTGTGTTCTCCTGCATCTCTTTAAGGAAGTTATTTATGTCCTTCTTAAAGTCCACTATCATCACCATGAGATGTGATTTTAAATCAGAATATTGCTTTTCTAGTATGTCGGGGTTTCACATCTAGAACTTTCTGTTGTGGGAGTTCTAGGCCTTGATGATGCCATGTAGCCCTAGTTTCTTTTGGTAAGGCTCTTGCACTTGCCTTTTGCAATCTGGTTATCTGTGGTGTCAGTAGGTTTGGCTGTGTCTGGCTTGAGCTTGTCCCTTCTGTGGGCCTGTGAGCCTGTGAGCCTCTGATCTTAGGTTTGTCAGCACTCCTGGGGAGACCAGTCCTCCCTTAGGCAGGATTTGGGTTCATAGTGCTCTGAAACTATGAACTTAGCTCAGGTGTGGAGGAGACGGGAAGGTTCCTGTCCCCACATGCTCTCCTGTTCCTGTAGCCTCTGTGCTCCTGGCAGGTCCAGCTTTGGACTGTTATTGGAGGGAAAGTTGTTATTTTACCTCTGAGCTTAGGAGTAAGACCAGCTCCCTCCTGGTAGGATTTGGGTGGGAGGGCTGTGGTACAGCCTTAGTTCCAGGGCAGAGATGGAGAACAGGTAACATCATATTTTTAATACATTAATGTGCCCATAATTGTATCTTCTCCATAATCAAAACTTAATCTATTAGCTTTATCCTTGTTGCTCTCATCACCACAAAGAAGGAGGCAGAATATGCTCTACTTCCAAGATTAGAAAGCCTGGCCTCTTAACTTCTCTAAAACTAAGAGAAGGTCATGTGTTTTATCACAGCAATAAAAAGTAATAATTCAAAGGCCAAATAGTATCTCATTCACACTGACAAATATGTGACCATAAAGGTAAAGATTGATTTTTTTCAACTCTCTGCAAATGGGCATAAGTTTCAGTTTTGGTGTCATATGTTTATATACCCCTAGAAGGAGGTTATTTCAGGTACCCTTTTATTCTGTTAAAACAACAAGTGATATATACAAGATATTTGGTTTATTTTCTCCATTCAATGTGTTACTAAGTTGGAGACATAATACTCCGTATAATTTTTTCTACCAATTGTTTTTTTATGTTTTTAGATTGAATTATTCAAGAACATTTAAGGACTGATGATACTTTTTAGGTTTCATTTTTTTGGGGGGTACAGAAAATACAGCAAAATTAAAGATGAGAAGACTCTAGATCCAGATTAAGAAAGTACAAACATCTTGCTGACTATGCAACCATATAGGACACAATAGGACTCCTGTGTTAATGGAATCTCACTAAAGAAAGAGCCAGGTTGGGCTGAGGGTAATGAAAGTTGAGATGCAATCCTAAATCATCTGTAAAGACCAATGTTCCATCTGAGTCATTGTTGTCACAGTGACCAGGGCCCTATCAGAACTACTGTTGTAACAGGAACCAGTGCCCCATCTAAACAACAGTCATTATAATGACTTTGTCTCCATTAGAGCCACAGTTGCCATAGTGATAACATTCAATTTGAGCCATGATCATTACAGTAATTAGGGCCCTATCTGAGACACAGTGACAGTGCTCCATGTGAGCCACAATTGTCAGAATGACTGTGTATCCATGTAAGCTACAGTCATTACACTCACAGGTATCCCATGTAAGCTACGGTCATTATACTTATAGTGCCCCATGTGAGGTATGGGTGTTACAGTGGCAGTGCTCCATTTGAGCCATGAGAGTGACAGTGCCTCATCTGAGTGACAGCGGTCACAAGGACTACCTTGATCTATAGTTTTTGCTTCTTTGGATTCTAACTAACTACAAATTAAAAGTATTTGGAAAGGTATATTTACATGGAATATGTACAGACTTCTTTCTTATAATTACTAAAGAATACAGCATCACACCTACTTTTATATAATATTTTAGTAAGTATTATGAGTAGAAATGATTTAAAGTCTCTGAAGGAGTTATACAGGCTCTACATGTTCTATACCTTTGCCATGACTACTTATAAGGGACTAGTGCCTTGGGAAGTAGGCCATGTTGATAGTGATAGTAATACTATATTGATATACTATTAAGCACAGTATGCTAAAAGGATATCTTCCATAACACTTTTGGTTCAAGCCTTGAGACAGGCATATGAAATGATAGTCCTCTCAACCCGATTTTTTTATAGCTATATATATATATATAAATAGTTAAATATATAAAAACTATATTCCATATAGTTGTATGGAATTGATATATTCACTTACTTCTGCTATCAAATCTTTAAAATAAGATTAGAAAGTCTGTCAGTTTCAAATATATTTAAGAAATGTCTGATAAAAATGTAAAAAATGATTTGATGTTCATATCTCTCATGAAAATAGTATAAACTATATTCTTAGTTATCATAATTATCGGCTCCAGAGGCACATCATAGTAAAGTAAATTTTAAATTCAGTTTTTCTATCTACATAAGCATAGTATTGTTATAAATGCTAAATATTTCAGTGATTACAATAGTTAGTAAAATAATAATAACTTTTTAAAACTAGGTACCATAGTTGCTTAATCAATAACACTAGTTCACTATATCTACAAACTGACATAGGCTGAGGATTGCAAGTACTGCAACTGTCTTTAAAATATTTTGCCAAGTTAAGGCCAGTCTAGCTATAGAGTGCACTTGTTTTTAAAACAAACAAACAAAGAAATAAAAAAAGAAATAACAGAATATTTGCTGCTTAGAACCTCCCCAATCATGGTACAACCTTGTACACACACTTCCCCTAACTCTGAGTTACTGTTGTAAAGTTACAAAGCATGCAGTTATCTGTGTCTGGATGTGCATCCTCCTGTGCATTTCTGGGATAGTAAATGTTGTAAATAGTAGTAAATAGTAAAAAGCTGTCACTACAACCCTTTACTAAATGCATTACCACCCAAATTGTTTAATGTTTGCTCCTTGATAATAACAGATAAGACTTCCCAAGGACAATCATTCCTTCTTTCAGAATTCATTTTGTTGTCAGACAAGAGATGTCAACTCTGTTCCAGGCTCTTCAACCACCCATCCTGTACCTTTTAAACAATTCCTCCTTCTGCACTGTTAAATTCCATATGAAGTTTTAAAGCAAACCTTAACAAAGTAAAGCAAAAAGTTATTTCTTAGGATAAGGTTTGATTAAACACCTCTTCTTGGATAGAAGTGATCTTGACCTTGAGCAACCTAATAATTTGTGGGAAGAAGTAGGTGCATCTCACTCAGGATCTGTGAAATAATCACCATGAATACCTATCAAGGTACTACTATGCTGCTTCTACTAGACAGTGACAAATGACTAATGATTAAGACAGATTGTATGCAAGAGTGTGTGGGTGGGAGGAGAGGGGTGTGAAGGATTAATTGGGAGGTGAACAAATGGGAGCTAAAGCAGAGGGAAAAATAGATACTATGCTTTTGAGATATTCTGCAACCTTCAGGTATCCCTCACTTTTTCTTCTGAGAGTAATTTGAATATAATACCACACAACAACAACTTATTTTAAGGACTGAATGCCACACTAAATCAAAACCTAGAAGAAAAAATTGCTGCACTGTGGATTAAACACAAGTAGAAAGAAACATAAATTATGAACTCTCTGATTTTCCCTTATTTCAATAACCATTGTGCGTGTACATCCTTGCAAAGAAAATGAACTTGGTTTTACAGAAAATAAAGAAGAGAGAGCTCACATGTAAGGGTGTGAAGTTTTACTAATTAAAAATGCAGATATGCACCCTTCAAAAACAACCAAGAAAGATGAATTGATACATTGGAATTAAAAGACTAAGTATCTAATCATGCAGGCAAATAAAGCCACACAGAATGTTTTCTGTATGAATGCAAAACTATATCTCTTTTCAGTGCCATTTTCTATTCTTAGAGTCAAAGCTATTACCAAGTTGGAAATTAAGAGAAGAGGGAAGATGTGCTCAGAAAAAGTTCCAAAGTTTAAAAAGTGTCAATCAGGTTAACAGCTAGAGGTCTAAATTATGATACTGAGTTTCAAGGGTTAAATAGACAGGAAAGTTTGTTAACAGTGTCTTTTAGCATCTGCCTCTGTATGTGTAAGGCTCTGACAGGGCCCCTCCAGAGACAACCATGGCATGCTCCTTTTGGTATGCACTTCTTGTTGTCCATAATAGTGTCTTTGTTTGGTGACTGTGTATAGGGTGGATCCCCAGGTAGGGCAGTCTCTGTGTAACCTTTCCTTCAGACTCTGCTCCACACTTTGTCTCCTTTATTGCTCCTGTGAGTATTTTGTTCCCTTTCTTAGAAGAACCAAAGCACCCCCACATCAGTCCTCCTTCTTCTTGAGCTTCCTGTGGTCTGTGAATTGTAACTTGTTTATTTTGAGCTTTTGGGCTAACACCCACTTATCAATGAGTACATACCATGTGTGTTCTTTTGTGATTGAGTTACCTCACGTAGGAAGACATTTTCTAGTTCCATCCATTTGCCTAAGAATTTCATTAATTCATTCTTTTTAATAGCTGAATAGTACTCCATTGTGTATATATACCACAATTGCTGTATCCATTCCTCTGTTGAAGGACATCTGGGTTCTGGATATTTATAATATCCAGCTTCTGGCTATTATAAATAAGGCTGGTAGGAACATAGTGGAGCATGTGTCCTTATTGCATGTTGGAGCATCTTCTGAGTGAGGTCCACAATGGAGGAGTTGGAGGGGTTTACAGCCCCATGGGAAGAAAAAATGATGTCAGCCACCCAGATGCCCTAGGACTCCCAGGGACTAAACCATCAACCAAGGGGTACACAAGGTTCCAGTCAAAAATGTGGCAGAGGAATGCCTTGTGGGGGGAGTGGTACTTGGTCTGGTGAAGGCTCAATATATGCCTCAACAAAGGGAATCTGAGGGGGGGAGGTGGGAATGCGTTCAGTGGAGGGGTGTATACTTGGAGGCAGGGGGAGGGAGGAGGGGTTGGGAGTTTTCAGGGAGAGGGAAAACCGGAAAGGCTTTAGCATTTGAAATGTTAATGAAGATTGTATTCAATACAAAAATACTCAAAAAAGTGTCTTTTAATGTCTTTCTTGTTTTGTAGAAGGAAAGACAGTATAAGAATTTATAGCTAAAAGTCAAACAACAATGGATCCGGTAGCTTTGGAGGTAGGGACTAAGTGTTTCAGTTCACTCCTTCAGCATTATTGTCCAATATACATTATCTTCTGTCAAAAATGTTGCTGGTTACAGCTTTCATTGTTGTTGTCTTGCTCCTGACATCTAGTCCACCCTAACAAGAGCTTTTATTATTCATACCTGCAAAGTCATGAGAGTTTGATCTAGTGAATGTCAATGTTGTCAATCATATTAATTTTTAATGTTATATTCCTTCTACTTGCAGAATTGTAAAGCAGGTTATATTCATAGGCAATAGAGAAAAATAAAATAATTTCCAAAGCTTTGTTAATAACAGTACTTGAATCTTTGAGGTAAGCAAAGTATAAACATATGTGTTTTGTAAAATTTAATTAAGCTTTACTAGAAACTATATCTGAGATATTATACCCATTGAAGCTCATATTTCAATTCAACTTAATACACTATCTGATTCATTCAGAGCTGCAAGGAAGAACCATGTACTACCTCCCCAAAGTATTCTCTATGTTAAGCTACTAAGGAATTCCAGAGAAGGAGGAGAAATACTGAGGCAAGGATACATTGACAAAGATGGAAAGCAACTGGGTAGGAATGCCTTTGTTCCAACTCATCAGCCAGTTCTGACAGAGATAATTTTCTGGTAGAACACTGAGAAAAGAAAAGAATTATATGAAGATGTGACTAGGTATCACAGAGTGTAGCCTCTAGGACAGTAGGTAAATATGGCATTCTAGCCAGAGACAGAGGAGAAATGCCCTGAGAAGACTGATCTGTTGAAGAACCCTACTATATGTTCTCAGAAGTGTTCTGTGGCTCAGACTTTGAAAACTAGATTGTAGGAAACCTTCCTTGGGTAAAAAATTCATGAACACTGTCTTGAATTAATTCATACATGATATCATCACCACTTCTTTCTTTTATTAATTTGTAAAAACTGCCTACATGACTGTATTTTTCTCACAGGATATGAGACAACTTGAAGATATGATATACAAAGTTGTCTTAGAGTTTCTACTGCTATAATCAAACACCATGACTGAAAGCACCTTGGCCATGAAGGAGTTTCCTTACCATCTTGCTTCCATGTCTTGAACAACCTGCTTTCTTTTACCATCCAGATCCACCCACCCATAGTTGTCACAACACACAGTCACAAAGGCTCTCCCACACCAAACATTAATCAAGAAAATATCCTGTAGACTTGCCTACAAGCCAATCTCACAGAAGCATTTTCTCTGTTAAGATTCTTTATTCCCAGATGATGCTAGCTTGTGTCAAGTTGACATAAAAAAATAGCCAGCACGCTTGACCCCTTGTCATCTTGACATACACATCATTTTTAAGCCACAATATTGCCTTTATTCTTGTACCCAACATGTTATGTTAATATTAAGACAATATAAAACATTCCAAATTTAAAACACTCCAACTTTAAAATATACTCTTTAAAAATTTCAACACTTGAAAAGTTCAGTCTCTTTAAAACATCCAAGGCCTCTTTTAAAGTTCAAAGTTTCTCTAAAATAGCCATAAGTCCTTCTAAACTCCCAAGTCTCTTTAAAAGTTCAAAGTCTCTCAACTGTGGGTTCCTGTAAAATCAAAATAAGTTAAATACTTTCTTATCCCAAGAGGAATAACCAGGTTATGATCAAAATCAAAGAAAACCAAAGGCCAAACCCTATAGTGTGAAGCCCAATGTCAATTTTTCTGGAAATCATGATATTCTGGTTTCTAAAGGGCCTGTTTTACTCCACTTCTCCAGATCTGCCATCCATATCACATACAGATTGTCTCATAGGGTCAGGTTCAACTGCTATTTTCCTTAGTGGTCATCCCATGGCATTGGTATCTCCAAAATACTGGAATCTTCACTATAACTGGGCTGCATCTTCACCAATCGCATATCTTGGGCTCTCTTCATAAACTCTAACCATGAAACATAGTACCAGAACACAACTCTGTCAATATTTTCATGTTTTCAAAACAAGTACAACCTGCGAGACTTTTACCAAGTTCTTCTGCCAATTGTAAATACATGTTTGTCCCTGTCTAGACCACAGCTTTGATGTGATAAAAACAAAGAAGCACTTCTTACAGAATTTCTCCTCAAAAATGATTTCCTCCTTAACTATCACTAATTTCTCAGCTCTAATTAATTAGAATTTGTTGTCCCAGAAAACATAAGATTGTTCTTCAGTAGTTCTTAGTTCAAAATATTGGGCAGCCTCAACACAGTCATTTGTGTGGACTTTCAAAACTTAGTTTCAAAACTTCTCAAGCCAGATTTACTCTGAACAGCTCTTGCATTATATTCTAAGTTCTTATAACAGCTCATTAAGCTATGGACACTCAACAGCTTTTTCAGCATAAACTTTGAAAATTCTTCCACAGACCTCTCCAAAACATATGGTCTAGGTCTGTCATAGTAATACCTTACTCCAATTTCTGTCATAGTTCAGATTTCTACTGATGTGATAAGCAATTAGAAGAGAAAAGAGTTTATTAGCCATACAGTTCACAGGTACTCCTTATGCCACTGAGGCAAGCCAGGCAGAAACCCAGAGACAGGAATAGATTCATAAGTCATAGAGAAATGCTTCTTACTTGTTTTCTTCCCAGGGCTTAGTTGGCTTAAGTTTTTATAGAAGCAAGGACCACCAGGACAAGGATGACACTACCCAGAGTGAACTGGATTCTCCCACATCAATCATTAATCAACAAAATGCACTATCAGCTTACCTATAGGCCAATCTGATATGGTCATTTTCTCAATTGAAGCTCCCATTTTCGAAATGACAATAGTTTATATAAAGTTGACATAAAACTAGCCTATGCAGAATAAATGAGAAAATGATGCCAGAGATGGAAAGAACAGAGAGATCAGAAGCTTTAAAACTGTAACAAAAATAAAGATGATAGTGCAGCTAAATGTACAAAATGTTTGGTGCTTTGGAGGTATTAAACACTTTATACTTTTTACTTTTATTTAGTCTGTATAGCAAACTTATGAGGGATGATTTGCTGTCACTATCCCATATTGTAGATGGAGGAAACAACACAGAAAAAGTCTCAGGTCATAGCAGAACTGAGATTCAAAACAACTGAAGTCTTCCCATCCCATGTTTAGGAACCAGCTTATGTGACACTCTTTGAAATAAGTGTGTTATTTAACCATAATATGTTCTAAAGCTTTATTGTCTTGCCTAGATAAGTCTGAAATTTTGTTCCTTTTAAGTAAGACAAAAAGAAATAGAACCTTGAAGACTACCAGGCAAAAGACCTTTCTCCTTATATTTATGTAAGAGTTGAGTTATGTAGACCGTGACAAGGTGCAGACTTTGGGGATGAGCAAACTCAGAAACCCAGCTGATCCTTCTGCTAGGTGAGTGGGATCTCCCATTTGCACCTCTGCTGAAGCACACCAGCCCACTGCTGTGAGCAGGAATGAGAGTCACGACTGCTCATGCACCATTTCTTCCATCCCACTAAGGGATATGATGGGTCAATGCAGAGAGTAGGCTGTCAGAAAAGTTATGTGTGATTCAAGCAAATGACAAAGAACATAGTGACATAATTCATCCTCTCAGCTTTCAGGTTGACTTCATAACAAAACACAAAGTGTTTTACCAAGATTTATTTCTTAAAATCTAAGCAGTTATAAAAAGTGATATGATGGAAGTATTTGTATTCACTTGGCCCCATGTAAGTTTAGGATGCTGGAAGCTTCTTTTTAAATTGTACTCTTTCAAAAGCTTTTTGTATAGGTATAAAACATATCTCGATCACATCTATACCTCCAACCCTCACTCCAGTTTCTAATTGATCCTCCCAACACATCTCACTCTTAACTTCAGATTGTTATTAATGATATACACTTTCCTCTTTCTCCACATCCTCTCCAGCACCTGCTGTTTCCTGAGTTTTTGATCTTAGCCATTCTGACTGATGTGAGGTGAAATCTCAGGGTTGTTTTGATTTGCATTTCCCTTATGACTAAGGATGTTGAACATTTCTTTAAGTACTTCTCAATTATTCAATATTACACAATTGAAAATTATTTGTTTAACTCTGTACCCAATTGTTAATAGGGTTATTTGGCTCTCTGGAATCTAACTTCTTATGGTCTTTGTATATATTGATTATTAGTCCTCTTTCAGATGTAGGGTTGGTAAAGATCTTTTCCCAATTACTTGGTTACCATTTTGTCCTATTGACAGTGACCTTTGCTTGCAAAAACTTTGTAGTTTTGTGAGGTCCAATTTGTCAATTCTTGATTTTAGAGCATAAGCTATTGTTGTTCAGTTCAGGAAATTTTTCCCTGTGCCCAAGTGCTTGAGGCTCTTCCCTACTTTCTTTTGTATTATTTTCAGTGTATCTGGTCTTGTGTGGAGGTCATTGATACACTTGGACTTGAGCTTTGTACAAGGAGATAAGAATAGATCAATTTGCATCCTTCTGCATGCTAACTGCCAGTTGAACCAGCACCATTTGTTGAAAAGGCTTTTTTCTACTGGATGGTTTTAGCTCCTTTGTCAAATATCAACTGACCATAGGTGAGTGGGTTCATTTCTGTTTCTTCAGTACTATTCCACTGATCTACCTGCCTGTCACTGTACCAATGCCATGCAGTTTTTATCACAATTGCTCTTTAGTACTACTTGAGGTCCAGGATACTGATTCCCCCAGAAGTTCTTTTATTGTTGAGAATAGTTTTAGCTAACCTGGTTTTTTTGCTATTCCAGATGAATTTGAGAATTGTTCTTTCTAACTCTATAAAGAATTGACTGGGAATTTTGATGGTGATTGCATTGAATCTGTAGATTGCTTTCAGAAAGATGGCAATTTTTACTATATTAATCCTGCCAATCCATTAGAATGGGAGATCTTTCCATCTTCTGAGGTCTTCTTTGATTTCTTTCTTCAGAGACTTGAAATTCTTGTCATACAGATCTTTCACTTGTTTGGTTAGAGTCACATCAAGATACTTTATATTGTTTGTGATTATTGTGAAGGGTATTGTTTCCCTATTTTTTTCTCAGAGTATTTATCCTTTGAGTATAGGAAGGCTACTGAGTTGTTTGCGTTAATTTTATATCTGGACACTTTGCTGAAATTGTTTATCTGCTGCAGAAGTTCCCTGATGGAGATTTTGGGATCGTTTACTTATACGATCATATCATCTACAAAAAATGATAGCTTAACTTCTTCCTTTTCAGTTTATATCCCCTTGACATCCTTTTGTTGTCTAATTGCTCTAGATAGACCTTCAAGTACTATATTGAATAGGTATTGAGAGAGAGGGCAATATTGTCTAGTTCCTGGTTTTAGTGGGAATGCTTCAAGTTTCTGCCCATTTAGTTTAATGTTGGCTACTGGTTTGCTGTATATTGCTTTTACTATTTTTAGGTATGGGCCTTGAATTCCTGATCTTTTCAACACTTTTAACATGAAAGGATGCTGACTTTTGTCAAATGCTTTTTCAGCATCTAATGAAATGATCATGTGGCTCTTGGTCCCGAGAAGGCTAGATGCCCCAGTATAAGGGAATGCCAGGACGGAATCAGGAGTGGGTGGATTGGTGAGCAGGGGGAGGGCAGATGGGTTAGAGGATTCTCAGGGGGGATCAGGAAAAGGGCAACATTTGAAATATAAATAAAGAATTTATCTAATTTTTAAAAAGGAAAAAATAATACACATTTTCACATAGGTGTATGGTTTTCCACAGAGACACAATCTACCATTATCCATCATCAAGAAAAATGACTCCTTTGTAGGACTCAATTATTAACAGCTCCTCAGCTAGGGACAAGGCTTCTATAGTTCCTTCCCAGCCATGCTGGTCAGTTTGATTTTCTTTATGTGTTGTAATATTATGTGTATAGCAGCCATTTCATGCCCAGAGTATAGGGTTGTATAGTGCTTCTCCTCATCCTTTAGTTCTTAATGCTCTTTTCACTGCATCTTGCTGATCATCAAATATGTTAGTTGATATACATGTCACTTCTATGCCGGAGAACTCATTCTCCTGTATTCACAGGACATTGAACAGTTAGGAGTCTCTGCATTAAACCAGTATTAATAGCTATTATAAGCATCTCTGACAAAAGTTGAGACGATGAAAAAAATCTATTGATATAAATAACTTAGAGGGAGTTTGACAACTTGACTGTTTAGCAAAACACTAGCAAATAATTCTGATTGGGGGCCAATGACTTATTAGTTTGGCATTTGGTCATATTTACAGTACCAGTCATGAATTCTTCCCATGGAGAGAGGCCTCAAATCTAATCAAAAGGAAGATTGGTTACACCCATGAACACCATTGCCACTATTGTACTGTCAGGCACATTTTTCTTGGCACTTAGTGCTATAGAAAGAGTTTAGCCCTGGTTATAGATGTCTTTTCTCTGCTGGAAATTGGCTGAGTGCTATGAAACCTAGCCAGCAGGGATGACGTATTTCTTTTTAAAGCTAATATACACACCTAGAATGTTATATTTTAAGAGGAAATTAGGAATGTCCTCCTATATAAAATGAAGAAAGAGAGGCCTTGGACTTAGGTTGATTCAAAATCTTAATGTCCAAGAGGGAAAACAGGCCAAAATAATTGTTAAGCAAATACTTTTAATTTGAAAAAATGTGAGTGGAAATCATAGAATAAAGGCCTTTCTAATCTATATCAGGTATTCACTAAATTTTCATAGAATTTTTGTGACTTTGTTCAAGACGATTAAGGAACCTGAAGTGCTTTTATGGGAGCATCATATTTTGTAACTACACTGTACTATGGCTCTTGGGGTGAGTATCTTGGAGAAAACATGGACATAGGCAAAGAACTTGTGTCATTGGCTGTTTTGAATAGACTCTTGCTGAGTGGAAATCGGATATATAGTGTTGATAATAACAATGCCTCTTGTTAGACTGATGAAGTCAATGGAGGAAAGCTCTCAACCATGAAAACATTTTACTTCTATAACTATTCAGAGATAGACTTTATCTCCAAAACAGATGGTGTTGAATTAATTGGGAAGATACCTGCCACCAATATCTGCTCTCTACATTCTTCTGCACGTATGGCATAATTACACTCACACACACTCACACACACACACAAACACACACACACACAGAGAGAGAGAGAGAGAGAGAGAGAGAGAGAGAGAGAGAGAGAGAGAGAGAGACAGAGACAGAGACAGAGACACAGAGATACAGAGACACAGAGACACAGAGAGAGAGACAGAGAGAGAGAGAGAGAGAGGCAGAGACAGAGACAGATATAGAGACAGAGGCTGAAAGGCCCATCAAAAGTGACAGAGAGGCATAGATAGTAAAAAACAGATGGAAAAAGAGATAGACAGAGAGACAAGGAAGCAGACAGAGAGACAGTGTAGAAGATTAAGAAAACCAATGATATGGCAGGGGACTGGGAAAGGGGAAAGCTTTTAGAATGTAAATAAAGAATATAGAAAATAAATAAAAAAAACATAAAAAAGAAAACCAATGACTACATTGCAGATGGTGAAACTTATGAAAGTTAAAAACCTTACTTAATTTCAAAAGTGAATATAAAAAGATACACCAAGAAGGTGGAAGAAAGCGTGTATGACTTGTTAGACAAATATGATTACATAAAATTAACAGACTCAAATATATCTTCAAATTATATTTAAGCACATAATATAATAATACATATTTTATGAGGTTAAAAGCAATTAGCAGCACTAAATGGTAGTATTAAAATTAAAAATATTAAAAAAATTTCAAATTGAAAAACTCCTTTTCAAATTATGAAAGGCATAGTGTTTTACAATGTTCTACAACTCATTTACACTAGTAATTTTTTCAACAAACTTCCAAGACGAAAAAATTCTTGTCTATACTAAACATGCCTTACTCGATTAGTAGTTTAATTCTTTGAGGTCTGGGCATATATTTGCATAGGCATGTCAGAAACTAGTTTTTAAACATTTTTTTAAAACATGATTATTCCAGCAATCATACAAACCAGGCTGTGATTCAGCAGTCCAAAGCTTTCTAACCTTGATTTATATTTATAACCAATGAAAATATTTATATATTATACATCTATTTTGAAAGTAGCTGTTGAACTTTTATTAACTCGATCACAGGTATACTTCCCTAATTTTTTTCTTCAATAGCACATGAAACAGTTATAGATTTGCTTAAGAAGTGTAATCAAAAGGAAATCTCAATGTTCCCTAGAAAAATAGTATTCGGACATGGCTCAGTATTCCCTGGGCTTCCAATATCCTTTTTAGACACACCCAAAACTCAAATTTATTTTCATTACAATAATTATGTCATATTCTGTTGTCTTCTATGGAGATATGCTATAAACTTCTGGAAGCTTTATGGCTTACTACAATTCAGCAGCATAATCCAGACTCAGACCGAGAAATGCCCTACACTCTAGATTCGGACAAATTACAAAATAGAAAATGTAACATTTTTTTTCCTATCACATGTTTGCTTTAGAGACCATGATTTTTCATATTTTCTTCCTAGATTTACTTCCAGCCTTTTGAGGAATCTCCACACTGACTTTCATAGTGGCTTCTCCAGTTTGTATTCCCATCAGGCATAAATAAGTGTCACCTTTTATCACATCCATTTGTCAATATTTGTTGTCCTAATTTTTTGTTTTATTTTGGCTTGTTTGTGATCTTACCCATTCTAACTGGGATAAAATAAAAATCACAAAGTAGTTTTGATTTGCATTTCTCTTGTGGTTAAGGGTCTTAATTTTTTTTTTAATGTTTCTCACTCTTCTGTAGTCTGTCTTTTTTTCTTTTGCACTATCCCCCATTTTTGATGGCATGCTTTGTTTTGGTATTGATGTGGACTTTTTCTTTAGTTCTTTTAATATTCTAGATAAAAACACTCAAAAGACACTACTGGATTCTACATCCTAGAAACCTTCTCATCAAGTTCAGTTTAGTTCATTCTTAATAATCAGGAAATTGAAACAGTATATATGCCCATGACCTGATGAATAGATTATGAAATTGTGGCATATTTACACAAATGGAATATTATTCAGCTGTTAAGAAAAGTAAAATAATGAAATTCCCAGGTACATGGATGGAACTGGTGACAATCACCGTGGGAGAGGTAAGCAAGACCTAGAAAGACAAATATATCATGTCTTTTCTCATTTGTGGGTATTTTCTTTGAATCTTGAGATTTGTGTGTTTTATTTGGAATGCTCATAAAGGTCATAAAATTGTTAAGGTGACATGAGGGGGTGCTTCAAGGAAAAGGAAATAGAAAGCAGTTGCATAAAGAGTTAAAAGGGAAAATTATACCGAATGCATTAATTTGGGGAAGGCAATGAGAGTTCTGACTGAAAGATAAAATACAGGAAGAGATAAATAACATTAGCATCCTTTTCAAAAAGTCAAACTTAACCTATTACTATAGAAGCTTAGATAAACAAAAAACACAACAACAAAAACAACAAAAATAACCAAGCAAGGAAGCAAGCAACAATTAGAAACAAAAACACAAAATCAAAACAAACAGGGTTCTGCTCAGAAAGTACTATTCTTCTACCAATGAGTTCAAGTCTATTTCCTGATTTCTCCTTTACTGTTTTTCAGTATTGTTTTGGCTATCTTTTGACTTTTATGTTTTCATATAAAATTTAAGATTTAGTACATTGCAATTTTAATGGAGATTGCATTGACCCTGTAGATTTTTTTTGTCAAATGGACATTTTCATGCTATCCTGCCAGTTCATGATCATGGGAGGTCTTTTCATCTTCTAATGCAGTTTTGAAATTTTTTACAGTGTCTTAAGGTCTTTATTGTTGCAAGCATTTTTCTTGTGTCATTAGGTTTATTTCAAGATCTTCCTTTCTTCTTGTCTTTCGTTCTTCCTTTCTTTCTCCCTTTTTCTCTTTCCTTTCTCTTTTTAAACCACTGTGAATATTGTTTCCCTGATTTTTTCCCCAGTGTGTTTGTCAATTGTACAAGAAGGCTTCTGATGTTTTGTGCTAATATTTTATTCTGCCACTTTTGTGAATACACTCATCAACTGTAAGAATTTTCTGGTGGAGTTGTTAGTTACAGTCTTTCATGTATAATTACCTTATCTACAAATAAAGATGCTTTGACTTCTTTCCCATGTGTATTCACTTTACCTTTTTCAAAATTTTTTATTGCTTCAGCTAAGACTTCACATACAATGTGAAACAGGAGTGGAAATGCAGGACATCTTTGCTTGTTCCTGATATGAGTGGGAATAGTTTGAGAGTTTTCCCTTCTTAGGATGATGTTAACTATGGGTTTCCTGCATATAATCTTTAGAGTGAGATATATCCTGTATGTTGGCTCTCTCCAGAATATTTATAGTGAATGGGTACTGGATATTGTCTAAGTTCTAAGAATGTTAGCACCCTCTAGGAGTTCAGTTACTCTTTCTTAGATGTTTAGAAATTAGCATGTTTAAAATAATATTTATAGCAGCCATTGAATTTCGTAAGGATTCTTAATGTATAAGTAACTCTCCAGGCTGTGAGACACCTGAAAAGTGCTTCCCACATTCACCAGGGATGCATGGGAAAGCTTTATCATGTTCTCACCACTAAATCTGGGGTGGATTTTCGATGGGGAAAATGAACTGAGTGATGTGAGATATAGATGCTTGCTAAGAATAAATAAGCAATAAATTAAATCTAATATCTCCTAATTAGTTAATAAAAAGAATAAATATATTTAAAAATAAGTCAACTTCTGGAATATTTCTATCCTTTTAGCAATCTAAATAATAAGAAAGATCTCAAGTTCTGAAACAATCCATTTAAACCATGGTTTTTTGTTTGTTTGTTTGTTTTGCTTTTTTGTTTTGTTTTGTTTTGTTTTTGTTTTTTGTTTTGTTTTGTTTTGTTTTGTTTTGTTTTGTTTTTTGAGACAGGGTTGCTCTGCATAGCCCTGGCTGTCCTGGAACTCACTCTGTAGACCAGGCTGGCCTTGAACTTAGAAATTCACCTGCCCCTGCCTCCTAAGTGCTGGTATTACAGGTGTGTGCCACCACCACCTGGCTTAAACCATCTTTTAAGCTTAAGTCTAAAGGATAATTTAAAGATGTTCTGACATTTTGTTCACTTAATTATTAGTATTTTAATTGAATGTTTCAACACTAGTTAAAAATAGCCTAAGGCCAAATGTTACTTCATGTTATTTCTTATTTAAGAGATCCCAAAGATACTTAGTTAATGAATAAAAGAGCTATTAAGACAAAGAAAAATGCAGTAGTATAAAATCATAAGTATGTGTTGTACTACTCCTTTGGAAATTTCATAGGTGTAAAGTATAGGGTTTTTTTTTTCATGAAATCTTGGAGTGGAAGAAAATCATGTTAGAGTATAAAAACAAACTCTGCCTTCACATTGGAAGGCTTGTGCACAATAAGAGGTAGAGAGAATGAACACTAAGATGAAGACCTTTCAGAAAAGCAGATCTCATTTAATTTCCTGTATGATTATCAATTTGGTGACAAAATGTCACTTTAGGACCATCTACCTTAATATTTAGTATGATGTGCTTAGTTGTCAATAAGATGTTAGCCTGTGAATAAGTGGACAGTAGTTAGTTGAAGCTATAAAATATCTGGTGGGAAACCTGCTTAATCACTGAATAGGTGAGATGAAGAGCTAAATGTCCTCCCAGAAATTATTCTAAATATATCAATAGATACAGTTTGTGTAAATAACATTGACTTATTCTCATATATGACATGATAATGACAATAATACATCACAACTCATCAGCAGATGAGGGTGTCAAAGTCAAACCAACAAAGACTTCTATAGTACTTATACCAATACTAAATGATAATCAGTTAAAGATTTAAAATTGTGACATTTTAGAGGATTATGAACTGCATTATATTATTATGAAATATATTTGCAAGGGATTGGTTCTGCCACAGATACAAAATTTCCACCCATAAAATGTTATAGTATTTTATATATCCTATATAAACCTTCCAGTGTAGTTTACTTATCTTTAGGTTACTTGCAAGGATTCACACACTGTGAGTGCTATATAAACCCTTATTGTGGGCTTAAGAGGTAAAGGCTCTGGCTCCCAAGGCTGATGACATATATTCAAAAGAATCAGTTTGTACTCTGATGTCCATATATAACACAAACGCAAATAAATGTCATAAAATTTTAAGTACTAATTAAGAAATATTTTTTTAGGGACTAATGGTTAAATAAAGGTACTTTTTTTTTTTATGTTTCCAAGCATTTTGACCCATAGTTGGTAGGGTAAAGAAATATAGATCCTGAATAAATAGCAAGAGATTCGTAGTTTTATCAGTGTTTCACACACACACACACACACACACATTATCAAAGTACCTGACTTTGTAAGGGAAAATACTTTGAATAGTAAATTATTTAGTGTTATAAATTATCTTTTCTTCATTTTCATCCCTAGCATGGTTCAAAGATGGGCTAATGTTCATTCTATTATCATGTTTCTTAGAGAAATAAACATCGAGGAGACTAGTTTGCCAAGGTACTCAGAAACTTCTGACCTTCATCCCTAAGTGGTCTGTATAAAGCCCCGTATTACATTAACATTTAAATGGTAATTCAGATTCAGTAGATAGTAAATGTCCTACAATCCAAGACACAAATACACAGAAACACAGGTAAACCCAGAGATGTGGGTGGAGAGCACTGAGCCCTGAGCAAGAGGGAAGGGTGAGATTTGGCTTAATATACATTCCTTTTCTGAAGATGTGAGCCCAAGCTAAAGTCTTCTGTTGATCACAAGGTAAGAAAGAGGATAGGATGTTTCCCATGGATCAGAATCCTTTCAAGGGAGAGAAACCTGCTCCACAGTGACAGCTTTGTCTATGTTCTGAAGAAGCAAACACAAATCACATGTGGGAAAACATCAGCAGTTTAGATTCAGGAACACAAATTGAAATAAAACACCACCGACATCACCAGAAACCCCAAATCATGGGCACAAACTTCATCAGTTACTCTGAGTTGTCACATGAAAAATATAAAATAAAAAACAAAACAAAACAAAACAAACAAAAAAAAAAAAAACAATAGCCGGGCGGTGGTGGCACACGCCTGTAATCCCAGCACTCTGGGAGGCAGAGGCAGGCGGATTTCTGAGTTTGAGGCCAGCCTGGTCTACAGAGTGAGTTCCAGGACAGCCAGGACTACACAGAGAAACCCTGTCTCGAAAAAACCAAAACAAACAAACAAACAAAAAATAATAAAATAAAATGGTGACTATACATCAACTAAAATTACAAAAGAGACTCTATTATGAAATAAAATATTCAAAATTATTATGATAAATTTAATTAATTAAGTCTTTGAATTAGAAACTGAAGAAGAAAGGAACAGTCAGCTTCTAGGAAATGTCCAAACAGACTTGGAGAAAAAAAGGAAGGCATTTTAAAATTAAGTATTCATTAAATATTACATTGTATCAGTAAAGGAACCAGATTATACATAATTTAAGAGAGAACTAGAGAACTATACAGCAAAATGTCACAGATTACTGTAAAGGAAGCACCAGGAGATAAGACTGCAAGCCATCTGGAGGATATGAGTGGACATTAAGGAGAGAATGAGAAGTTTTTAAAATATTTTTTATTATTCTTCTAAACAAATGAAATGAAGAATTGATATGTAAAAGGAAAGTGACTACCATATTTTCCCTAGAGAAACAAAACACACAATTTATAGAAAACTTGAGATAGAAATACAAAGAAATCTGTGTGTATATATATATCTGTATATATGTATATACCAGAGAATAATATATGTATATATACATATATATGTATGTATATCTGTATGTATGTAAATCTGTGTGCATATACATATCTATATGTATGTAAATCTGTGTATACATATCTGTATATATGTATATACCAGAGAATAGTATAAATATATATGCATATACATGTATATATATATAATCTGTATGTATGTATATCAGAGAATAGTTTAAAAAAATATGAGGGGAAAAAATCAATGAAAATTGTCATTTACCTTGCAAAAACACTCCAGAAATAGGATAAAACCCATCCACGATGTAGTACATTGAGGAGGAAATACCTCTCATCTTGGGATTATGTTTTCAAAGGAAAAAAATCAAAGCATAGATGTTAAATGACATTTTCAAATAAAAGTCTAATCATTAACTCTTTTCCATAATTAATGTCACTTTCCCACTTTGTTCTGTATCTTTTCCTTAATCCATCTTCTCTTTCCCTTTCACAATGTACATCTGTGATGGTTTGTATATGCTCAGCCCATCAGGTGGCACTATTTGGAGGTGTGGCCTTGTTCCCCTGTGGGCTTGGACTTTAAAACCCTTATCCTAGCTGCCTGGAAGTCGAAGTCAGTCTTCTAGCAGCCTTCACATGAAGATGTAGAACTCTCAGATCCCCCCGCACCATGGCTGTCTGGATGTTGCCATGCTTCTGTCTTATGATAATGGACTTTGTATCCAAAGAAAAGGGCCAAAGACTAACTTAACTTGTCAGATATTAAGAAGAGTTGAGAGGGGGGAGCTACAAAAGAGAGGGATCGCAAGATATGCACATCAGAAATTATGGAGTCAAGAGACACTGGAATATCTAGCTATCAGACCAACTTTCTGAGATAAATCCTTTCTTCCTGAAGCTGTATTGTGCATCTCAAGGACTTATTTTCTGTCTCTTGGTGGGAGAAGCAGGCCATGTACATAGAGTGACAGGTAATCCCTCCAAATCCTGGTGAAATTCACCAAGAAAATATTGTGAGCAGGGATGAAAGCAGGTGAAGAAAGAAATTGAGAATAACCTAAAAGTCGTATGGTAGCATCCCAGGGCATAAAGGAGCACAGAGGGCTTTGCTATCAGAGAGAATTTAGCTGTGCTTGAACAATCCATAACAAAGCAACTTTTCATATACTTGCTATCCACAAATTTGGGGAAATTTTTGTTAAATTTTGCAATATTTATCCTTGCTTCTTATTCTTTTGAATTCTGACCTTGTTTTCATGCTATATATTAAGAAACACAAGAAAGCTTAAATGTGTGTGTCTGTTGACTTTTATCAATTTTGATAAGATAAACCTTAAAAAAATCACTTGACCACTTTTAATACTTCAATTTTAAAAATTGCATGATGAATCAATCAGATGAAAGTTAGTTTGATCTAAATATGTATAGGATATAAGATTTCATAAAATACAGAACAAAGCAAGAAATCAAAATCTAAGATTTGTTAGTTTTTCTGATGGCTTGAAAATGTCAAAATGAATGAGCATCTGATCCCTTCAGGAAACCTGGTGTTAACAAGGGAGAGTTATTCAGTCAGAACGAAAGCTCCGGTATCTGTTCAGGAGCAGTTGGAAGCAGATACAATTACATCAGGTGAAGTTTTCTTATGACTGGCAGAGTTGCTTCGAGGTGAAAGAGAAAATGCAAAAATTTGGGGCTCCAGATGGCAAGAGATCTATTTTTAGGCCAATAGGAACTTATATTTGGTTGGGGCACTTAACAGAATGAGTAGCAGAAGTATGTTGAAAAGTAATTTAGACCTGCATTTGAAAGGGTACAGCTTGGGGCAGACAGGAGCAGGTGTCAGCGAGTAAACAGCTCAGGTCAGCCAGCAAATAGGAAACAAAAGGAAGAAAGAGAAGATGCATACTCAAACTTTGTCAGAAAGGTTGGCTCCTCCAAATACTTACTGAGACATACAACTCATATGTGGAAACAACCGAAGGACAGGGACTCTCATTCTATCTAGGAAATGATTATTTCAAATTTGAGATTATGTCAGGGTAATTCCATTTCCAGACTTGTTAGCAAAATACTCATTTTTTTCATTAAACAAAACCCAAAACAGTCTACTTGACTAAAAGACTGAAGTCAATTTCCTATAAATAAGAAGGCCTTGGAAGGTTACATGTGGAAAGAGAACATGCAAAAGTTCTTTTATCTAAGTACAATTATTTTGTAATAAAAGCAGCTTAGAATCTTTTCAGCAGCCACTTGAGGGGCCACTTACTGGTGTGCTCCCCACCACAAGGCTGCCATCACTGTATCACATCTAGTTAGGGTTTACCTGTCACTCTGTGTGCATGGTCTCCTTCTCCTACTGAGAGACAGAAATTAAGTCCTTGAGATGCACAGTTTAGCTTCAGGAAGAAATGATTTAAATCAGAATGTTGGTCTCACACCTGGATATTCCAGTGTGATGTCCAGTTTGGTATTCATTTTCACCCTGAAAATCATACTATGGAAAACATAAAAGTGAAGTTCCAGCTGTTACAAGCATTGATGCAGAGTTCAATGTACATTATTAGTGGTATTACCTAATCCTATCCCAAGCAAGGGGGTGAGTAAACAAGATTATCTAGATATCTGAATTTCTAAGACCCTTGTCTAAGGATATAAAGCACAAGTATAGCATTTAGTAACAGCATTCACTGTTGTGAATGGCTCTGTGCTGCTTGCTCTCCCCAGGAGAGGCTGTCTGGAATGAGGAATGAGTCACATACTCAGGTAGCTTCATTTGAACAGATCCCCTAATGAACAAAGGAACCAATCACTGGGTGAGTAGGCGGGACTTCCGGATTGGAGACAGGAAGAGAGTAAGCAGGAGTGAGTTAGGTTATTTTTGGAACCTGGACAGCAGAGGGCTAAGATGTAGCTGCTAGAGTTTGTTAGTATCATTACATATCCGCAAGGATCTTCCACCAGAGGGATCAGATTTTAATAAGGCTTACGAGATTAGGTTTTAGTTGTTGCGCCCAGAGATTGAGTTACCATTGTTCAGGATCTAAGTTTGTGTTTTGTTTTCCTTCATGTGGTAGCTAGTCTGGGCTCAAGAGAGAAAGGTACGACAGCCAAGTGTGGGTTTGCCAGAGGTGCTCCACAAAAGCTGTGGGGGATTTGAAGCACAGGGATAGCATGGTAGCAACTAGCCAGTGGAAAGCTAGAGAGCTGGGTGGAGAGATTGTGAAATTCACAGTCAGAATCTCCATGAGATAAAAACAGGTTGGCTATTATCTGCCCATGCATGGCCAGTCAGGCCGCTGGGGCAAAGGCACAAGCACAGGAATGTGCCAGTGCTATTTTTTTAAAAAAATATTTCCCACAATATCTAATTGATGAAATTATGAGAATAAAATAAACTAAAAAACTCATAAATATATTATTTTTAGTTATAGGCACCCTGCCAGGAAGTACTGTATCATAGTCATGAAATTCTTCCCAGTGTAATTGGGCCAGTTGAATTGTGCTGCCTGCCTGTCTGGCAAACATGAGGAAGCTTGTTAATATATGTGATGGAACCCTTGAGAATAATTATTATGACATTAAAGTTCCCTTGAATACAGATTTCAAATTGGATGGCTAAAGAGCCAATTTAAGCATAAAATATTTAACTCATTTTTAACATTAAAATTTATCTATTTGCTACTAAAATATTATTGCAAATTATTATTGATTGGTTGACACTTACTGTGTGACTTAGTGCTCTTTCCAGGGATAAGACTATCGACAAGTTTGCTTAATAAAAATTAGGTTACTTTATTAGACCACTTGAGTTTCTATTTGATAGATTCATGAACATTTGATTTCTATTTTTCTTGTTTCTTTTATATTCATTTTTTCTTATTTTTTGAGAATTTCATGCAGGCACTCAATGAAATACGATAATATCTAGTACTCATTCCTCCTCCCTTTTCTAACTTCTTTAATACCTTCCACAGCATGCCCTTCCCCAACTTCATGACTTTTTACTTTTCTCCTATGTTAAACTGGTTTTTGTTCGGTTAGTTTTGTTGTTGTTGTTGTTGTTGTTTTTGTTTAACAATCAGACGTGCCCATACATATGTGGATGTGGGGTCATCCCCTGAATCATGGGAAACCTACCAATGGCCACATGCTCAATAAAGAATGAATCCATCTCCCTCAACTAGCGTCTACTGTCAATAGCTCCTCACTGTGGATTATGGCCTGGAGGTCATCTCCCTCAGCTGTACGAGGATTTGAGAGGGCTTGATCTTGTAGAGGTCTCAAGCAGCATAAAACAGAAAAATTATGGTATACTTTAGAAAAATATGCTTTCCAAACAGTTGTGCAAGGTAATACAATCAAAACATGAAGGGAAAATGACCAGTTATTTGCCAGTATCAGTGGAAGTCTGTTTTAAAGCTAAGTTGCAACAGGAAGGAGGCTGTGATTTCAAATGGGGTTTTAAAGTTAAGGACTGGATACAAGCTCTGTCCTTGAGTAGATCCTATTGTGATGGTAATGACATGTTGTGTGGGAAGTGCTGGTTTTCTTGGAATGGAGAGAGAAATTTGCTGTGATTGATGTACACATGAGGGTCAAACCACAAAATCACTGACTTGCTGACTGTCCAACTCAGTGTAACTGGGTTGTTTATTTTGTTAAGAATTCCAAGTTTGTATTCCTGTGTGTGTGTGTGTGTGTGTGTGTGTGTGTGTGTGTGTGTGTATGTGTGTGATTATATTATGAGCTCATCACATTTTCTTTGGAGGAAGGGGTATTGTAGATATAGCATTAGAGTCATTTTCTACATGCTTTATGTTGGAATCCATGTACCTTACCAATGCAATGCAAGACCACCCAAGAGGTTTTCATAGTTTCACTAAATTTCCCATATTATACTAACAGGCTATTGAAGGTAGCTAATGGGAGAGTATACGATGCCAATCCCTTCGGTTCACAAGTTGACTAGAGACAAAAACGGAAATGATTTAGACCTTGTTATATCCAAGAGGATCAAATACTCTTTAAAATTACATATTAATTTTAAGTTATAAGCAGATTAAGGTGAGCTACAGTGGCAGTCTGCAGTTTTGAAGTGTGTTCCTAGTTCCTAGAGTTACTTCCAAAGGGGTCTGAGAGCACAGAAAAGAAGGGGAAAGGATTCCTAAAACCTGCTCTGCAGCTCCTGCAGGATGTGGGAGGGATAGATACTCTGCTTTCTCAGGCCAAGAGAGCTAAATTTTATCAGGTATTCTTAAAGTCCTGGCAAACTGAAAGAACCTTCAAAGAAAAGAAAAATCAAGATTACATTTTTCTTTTTGGGGAGACAGGCTATGGCTTCAGTTTAAAGAGAAAAGCTGTGAAATATAAAATGTCTTGTCTTTTCAAATGAGGACCTCAAAATTAGATATAAGACCCTTTCAGGTTTTTTCCAAGATTCATGAGAGTGTATCTTTATCAGAGATGAATAATAGCCTCTTTCAGAGTGTTCTGGTCTAGGCTTCTCTGAGACACCATAACAATTTCTTTCACAAAAATTTAAACCAGGACCAGTTTAAGGAGTTATAATTAAATAAAAAGGCAAGAAATTTGAATGATTTAATTGATTCTAATTTGTTTAGAGCACACACACACACACTCACACACACATATGCATGCAAAACCAACCAACTGACCATACAAAACCAAACACAAAGAAACATCAACACAAACATTTGCTATTTTTAGTGGAACAAGTCAATGATCTTAATGTTGTTGTTTTGTTAACACATTTTGAACTTGGAAAGTTTGAAAAATGTTTAACAATTCAGATCATCTTTCTTGACCTATGTTTTTTATCCAAACTGCAGAATATAGAAAACAACTTGATTTTCTCAGTTTTTATCAAAGCTTGTATTTATTGGCATTGCTTCCATAAGAGGAGAAGAGAAAATGGATTCATTGCACAGAATTCATGGTTTACAGACTTCACACACCCCTTTTCTGCTGGAATTCTATTTGTTTGATTTTGTAGGAGAGATGCCTTTCAGTTGTTTTCTCTGATTGCCTCCCACAGCAGTATTTTAAATGTAAATGTGCTAATGGCACATAGCTATTTAATATGCAGGCCTTACTTCCTTCTAATAGTAAGATGGTCAAACTATATTTAAAACCAGTGTTAAAGCAATCAAGATCATTGGCGTATATTATCACCTTGGCAAAATCTAAATCACCTGGGAAGAGTCTCAACAATGTATTGTCTAGAACATATTGGCCTGAGGTTATATCTGTGGGATAGTTTCTTGATTTCGTTAACAGAGGTGGGAAGACAATGACAGTGCATTGTTTTTTTAGGCTAGAATCCTAAGCCTAAAGTGTCTAAGAGTAGCAAAAGTAATCTGCACACTATTGTGCATAATTTTAAATATCCACACTAGCTCCGGCTAGGCTCTAGAATCAGTAGCCTCCCTTTCCTTACTCCTGATGCTGAAAATGGCAAGCTGGCCCTGGTCCCCTTGGCTGGCTTGCTAAGGCTCTAAAACCAGTCCTTCCTGAAAACACCTGGAGCTATCACTTGAGTTCCACAGACTGAGCAGTAGTGGTTGGCTACACGAATAGCCAATGACTGTTCCACAGTTTCGCCCTCTCTCTTGTCCATCTAAATCATTGCAAATGGAAAACACCTTAATATTCAATACTACCAAGGTTTGTACTGGTAAATCTCCAACCCCAATATGCCTGTGCAAAGAACATACAACTCAGTTATAATGTTTATAAGCTGTTTGCCTAGATGGGGCAGATCTCCCACTACACTACTGTATTCTCCAGCTATGAGATCCCTGGCTACTTGTGGCTCCTCTAGGCCATGCTGTTCTGCTCCATCTTCTACCCCCTCTGCATTCATCTTCCTTCTTTTCTGTCCCTCTGTCTCTTCTCTCCCCCTCCTTCCTCTCCCTCCTCTAAAATTACCAATCTCACCTTTCCCTTCCACTGCCCAAGTACAAGCTGTAGCCTTTATTTGAGAGTTGAAATGGGGAGCAAGTTCACATGGAATCACCTGTGTATGTGATTCACTCCTCATCTGGGGGCAGGATTAGCATCAAAATACAAACAGCACCAAGACAATCCACAAAACACAGTCCAGCACACCTACATTCATTCCCCCTCAGCTTTAGAAACTGGCTATGACTAGCTGTTCCAAGATCCCACTTCCTGGACTTCATGGCAGTGTTGAACTATAACTCAGAATTGTAAGTCAAATTAATCATTTCTCTCTTGAGAATAATTTATCATAGCAGAGAAAACTAAAATAGGTGACAAGTTGAGAAGACTCTGTCCACAAACTCTCTCATGCTTTCGAACCCCAGTGACTTCTGTTAGATTTTTTTTCTCTTTCTGAATACTTTTTTTTAAAAAACAATGTGATTTCATATGAACATTTATTTTATTCAATGACCCTCATATAGTGCTTTTTTATTCAGTTGTATATAAAACTTCAATATAGCATAGGTCTGTACCAATAATCATATAAGTAGAATTCTACCAATAGGAATTGCCTGCGTATAAGAAACTAAATGCCTCTCTGACAATCAGCAAACAGAACAAATAGCTCCTTTGCCACAGATTCTAAGGAATGAAGATAACTGAGGAGCCAATTATCAGCTAGTGTCCACATTCTAAAGTGTTAATAGTCAGGACTTGTAAGAAAAACCTTTTTACTACTGATAGATTAAATTCGTATAAAACCAGCCATAGTTAAATAAATGATAATCTTGGGCAAAGGAATTCTTGGGGCTAGAGAAATTATAATGTTCAACATGTATAATAATTGTAAAAGGTTGTTGGCTGTTAAACTATGGTTCAAATAAAGCAACTTTGCACAAGAATTAAAATGTGAAGAGGGGAAATGGAGGATAAAGGTGACAGTGCTTAAATTATAGAAATTGGTCTGTCTTTTCCTTGATGAAAATGTTGCTTCTATAATTTGGTATTGACATAATTCCTCGAGTATTTTAAGGATACTTCTAGCTTCTCATAACATTTTAGGACCCTGAGTTGTAGATAAGATGGAAAAAGGTGCAGAGGCACATGGAAGCCAATCCTCTCTGGTTAAGCTTAAAATCAGAGAAAAACTATGATAATCTCACCATTTAAAAATCCAGAAAGTTATTCTGATAAAACTTGTAATCTAAAAGAAACACTAACTTCCCATGTCATTTTTAAATGAATCATCCAGAAAATCTAATGAGTAAAGCAAGACCCATCCCCACCCATAAGCTAACTATATTGGAAATAAAATGAGTTTTTTTTAATCAGAAAAGATGTCCATATGCAGTCATCAAATTAAAGATAAAGATTATAAAACCATAACTAGGAGCTTTAAAAAGTACACTAGTGGTATCTACAGATGTGTTTATTTCTACATCACAGCCCCTTTGAAGGTATTTTTATTTTAAGAGCACAGGTGTGAAATTATGGGGATTATTTGTGTTATATCAGTGCAGATCTTTTTATCCTTCACCACATAAGTGTAAAGAAAGTCACTTAGTCTGGGTCAGTGGGACATGTTGGACTTCCTACCTTATTTTTCCCTTCTACATCCCTAGAATGATTACGTTGATAAAACAAGAACAAACAAAAATTGCTCGTTGATTTTTGACTTGTTCTTCCCTTTAGAAAATCTGGGAAAAATAAAAAAAAAATCCCTTGAAGTATAATAGACATAGTAGGCAAAATTTGAGAATACTATCACAGAAATCAATCATTGAGTTTGAAGTGGGAATTTATAGTGTGCAGGCACTGAGTGTACAGTGATAGAGCCATTTGTTTTGCAACTCTATTTTCTTCAGTAATTAATGATTTCCTATTTAAAAAAAAAATAACAAAATGTAGGATTTTTTTTAATATGGTGCTAGAGTTTTACACACCTGACACATCTTCTCAAGATGGTAAGATGTCTCATTATAAACTACTGGCATTACCTCCAAAGGTGCTGGATTAAGTGAACAGAAAAATTACTCCTTGCTTAGTATATATAATAGTCTCTAAAACCAAAAGACAGAAACTTCAGTATCTGAAATCTGATATGAATTTTTAAATGAAGAGGTTGGAATTCCAACTTTGTTATGGCAGAATACCTAATATCTGACACTTAAGAACATAAATTTGAAGTATCACATTCTAGGCAGGAAGCATTGAAGTAGCAAGTTTCTGGGGAGAAAGAAAGCTGGGAATGTGAGTGTAACACTGACAGTATCTGCCCCAAGGCATTTCATAATTGTTCCATGACAGTCTGAGATAAAGGAGCATCATGGGCTCTCTCATAGGCTCACTATTGTGCACTGTCGAACCTCAAATCATCTCTGTGTAGGACATGAGTCCTGGGAAAATTCTAGTCTTATATGCAAGTGTGTAAAGTTGCAGCTTTGAAAAGCTAGGCTGTTTGATAAATAATCTCAGTGTGCTTGCAAACACTTTCTGCAAACTTTAAATTGCACTTGTGACTTTCCCATCAGTCTACTCAATCATCTCTATTAGCATTATCACAAGCTCTGTTTGTTTTTCCTTCTAGGCTGTTTATCTTTTTCAGTTCCCAGGACTCCAGAGACACAAAGGGGTGAACACATGGTATTGGGCATGTTTATTTGCTAACTAATGTGTGGGTTTCTTCATGTTATGCTCTTGAGTGCCATCTCCCCAGTTGACTAGAGTAGGCATGATTATGCCCTGTAACCAGAATAGAAACATTCAAGTTCATTTTTCCTTCTTCTTAAACACAAGTGTTTGATATCTACATGGTGCTGACAGTTTCAGTGAAGGTGGAGGTCTCTCCCACTTCAGTGTCTGCTTTTCTTTGCTACAACCATTGCCAGGGGGAATGAGTTCATGAATGAATGATCTAGTACCATTGAAGCCATGCCACAAAATTATTCACATTCTCCAGGCCACAGTGGCTCTCACAGGAATGAGGGTTTAGGAGTTCAATTTCCAGAAGTTCAACACAGCACAGGAAACCTAGGCCTCATTTTGACAGTTGTCTATATTTCCTCCTACAATCACTTCCTCAGGGCAAACTAGAGTCCAGAAAAGTGGAGTCATGGCTGGTTCTAGAATTCATTCCCAAAGCATGGATTTTCCCTCTCCATTGTAATAATTATTGGGTAGAGGCTAAATTGTTTCTAGGCCTCTATTTCTTTGGTAACCACATTTTGAAATTTTACTTTTGTTATTGATAAAATTACTCTGAACCAAAAGAATAGAGATTCGCAGTGTGTTCTTTGTCAAATTATGAAGTCTGAGAGCATTTCTGAATCCCTTTCTTACAGTATTTAAATTTCTCAATTTGAAAAATTAAAATGCTTCAGGCTGTCCACAGCAGTTGATTATGATTATCATCATGCTCTAGCAGGAGCATGATTTTGCCAGCAGCATGATTTTGCCAGCAGCAGACAATTGGTGCAATCATATGATCTTCAGAATGCTGGGGACTTTTCAGAGGGTGTGAAAATGCTAGGCACCCTAAAGGCGGGGTGGATTGTTTATTGGTGGTTGGTTGCTATTGGCTGTAAGTCCTCTTGAACAAAATAGAAACAATAAGAAATTAGATATCCTGATGATGATCAAACTTGTCTCAAGGAATTGACACCCTTAATGAGCAGGAAGTAGTCCATTGATATCACTGCTCCTTTCCCCCTCTGTCCCTTTTTATCTCCTCTCCAATGTTAGGGAGTTAAGGGTGAGAAAAGGGTAAAGAAGATTGGAAGAAAAAAGACTGTACTGGCTCATCTGTGTGTCAACTTGACACAGGCTGGAGTTATCACAGAGAAAGGAGCTTCAGTTGGGGAAGTGCCTCCATGAGATCCAGCTGTGGGGCATTTTCTCAATTAGTGATCAAGGTGGGAGGGCCACTTGTGGGTGGTACTACCTTTGGGCTAGTGCTCTTGGGTTCTATAAGAGAGCAGGCTGAGCAAGCCAGGGGAAGCAAATCAATAAGAAACATCCCTCCATGGCCTCTGCATCAGCTCCTGCTTCCTGACCTGCTTGAGTTCCAGTCCTGACTTCCTTTAGTGATGAACAGTAGCATGGAAGCTCAATAAACCCTTTCCTCCCCAACTTGCTTTTTGTTCATGGTGTTTTGTGCAGGAATAGAAACCCTGACTAAGATAGATCCCATAAAGTAGCAAAAGACAGTTATTTTGGTTCTAGGATGTTATTTAAGAAACAACTTTATTGTAGTGTGTTAACTGTATTAAACATCCCAATACTAGTGTTTTCTCCAGAAACCTATAGTAATTTGTGGTAGCCAAAATAAAGCTAAATTATTATTTATCTATTTGGCTTTACACAATTTCAGTTTTACCATTTGAACACTTTTAACTATGAAAAGACACTTTTAATTCACATTCTATATTATACTTCACAGTTTCCTCCTCTATCCAACTTCCCATCGTCTGTCTTCCTTTTCTAAGGTGCTACCTTCTCTGAGTGATCACAAAGAAGATTCCCCTCAGTAGGCACTGTGAATGTTTCCTCATTTCTAACCTTCCTCTTATAGGTGAGAAAATTTCCCTTCTCCAATGGTGTGTGCACTCTGTATAACTAAGTGCTGTCATATTAAGGACCTACATTCTAAAGTAAAGTACTGATTTGTGAGGAGAACAACTGACCATTAGGTTCAAAACTCCCTCTCAAGTTGACAGTGTCAAAGTCAATTCTTCCTATGCCTGTGGGGATTTGCATATGGCTTAGTCTGCGAGTGTCATGGCTCAGGCTGAGGATTAGGGTTCAGAGTGTGCTTTTCCCAGTCTAGTAATGTATAGAAATACAGGAAATTGCAGCTTCGACAAAGCCACTACTTGGCTGGCCTCTCATAATGTAGTGATTCTAAAGGTACAGCTTGAACCATTTTCATTCCTTTTGAGAAGAATTCTTAAGAATTTTATGTTTATAGTATTGTAAAGATTCTAAATATATCCATGAAATTGATCATTTATTCTCATCAGGTTTTTGTAAGAGTACTGTGTGGAAGATCACCAGTAGAAAGACTAAGCTCTGATTATAATATTCTCTGGAGGTTTTGCTAGATGGCATGTGGAGGGGGGGTGTAATGTTTGCTTGGTGTGTAGAGTTATGTGTGCTGTTTGACAGTCTTTTCCTAGTATGATCTTTTTAAAAATAGTTTTTGCATAGATAAATTTCTAAAATAAGAGCCTACTGAATAGATCAAAACAAGAGTAAAGAGAATGGAAAACGCTGGAGAAATTTATAATGGAGTTAAAGGGAAAACAATTTCTTGGACCATTGATTCTTGGTACTGAAAAGAGAAGAAGATAATTTAGTACTCACAACATCTGGCCTCTGCACCATGCCACTCCTTTTTCTCATAAACACTATATGCTTGTTTTTCATGAACCTGGGTACCACATGGATGGGCTCCTTAACATCCTATTTGCCTGTAGACTAACCTATGTCAAACATCTTCCAAGGCAGTTTTATTGAGTCTTACTCCCATAATCAGAAAAGTCAAGAACAAGGTATTTCCACAAATATTTTTCTTAAATGATTGTAGGACAAATGCAAAATATTTTTATTAAATGTATTTTGAAATATTTAATAGCTCCTATGTTTAGACGTGTATGAGTAATTAGCCTTTTGAAAAGCAAGTCTATGCTGAGATTTACAAGAAGACATTTTCCTGTTAATGTGTCACTTCCTTTTTGACTCAAAGGAATTTACTGGAGGATAGCAATTCCCAAAATAAATTGAAACCTTACATTAACTTCTTCCGCTGACATAAGAGAAGACTCTAATCAAATATCAGAAATTATAAGTCACCTCAAAACTAAAAACATCATGTCTTTTAAACAGAAACCTTTGAGTCTTTATATTTGTGGGCCATGAAAGAAAGTCCCTGTTCTTTGTGAAGTCTGAGAAGTCCATAAAAATGTGCTGTGTCAACCTGGACTAGCCAAGATCTTTTCCTTTTTCTGTTTTGTCCTTTTCTTCCTTCCTCCCTTGTACTTCTCTTTATTGTTTTTCTACCCAACCAGATATTTTTTTGCTTTACAGCATTTTCTGACAAGGTGGTAGTAGCACATGCTTTTAATCTCAGTGCTTAGGAGATGGATAAAGATGAATCTCTGAGTTGGAGATCAGCCTGGTCTACAGAGTGAGTTCTGAGATAGTCATGGCTATACAGAGAAGCCCTGTCTCAAAAAAGAAAAAGAAAAGAAAAATTAAAAAAATAAAACCACTTATTGAACAACATATATGTACTACCTGCTAAAAGATAATACACTGGAATGAAGTATAACTACATTATGATCATATCTTCCAATCTATAAGATAAATCAGTTACTTGTACAATTTTAAGCTGCTTTTTATCCTCAGCATCATTGTATCTTCAAGGTTAAAATTTTGATGTTCTTTAGCATCTAGGTCAAAGTTCCAGTTCACTTCCAAACTTGGCTATTTATTAAGCCTTTCCCTAATCTTTGGGAGATACTGGGTGCATTAGAAGTTAGGATAACTTGTGTGACACCTTCTAAAAATCTAAAGATCATGAACACTGTGTTTCATGAATCTCTTCAGTTATGTCATGGTGCTTAGAGCTATTAGAAGCCAAAATGACAAAGACTAGAAGATATACTTTCCAGAAATTGTGGTGTATTTGGTATCTGTTAAGAATCCCAGTGGAAAGACTTCCAGAGGTGTCCATAAAAGTTATAGAAAATAAAAAACACATGTGAACAAATATTATGTATATTAAAAAATCCCATATAATTATTATTGAATAGCAAAAATTATGGGAGAATGTATAAGTGTCTAAGCTTTTACCATAACATTAATGAATGATTTGACCCTATCACTACAATTCTTTTCCTTCTCAGATCTTCAGAGACACTTGTGTTATATTCTATCAACCAACTTTGCTCTCAGATCCTTTATAACATTTTCTCAGAAAGCCTCCACTATATAGCTAAGCAATTACGACTATTATTGTTCCTTCTCTGTCTTTGCATTTTGCTACTTAAAAAGCATGGATCTCAACATCTTGTTTACCCCTGAAGAGACTCCTGCTCACAACCCACCAGTAGCTATAGCTACTCTTTATCCTTCTTTTGTACTTCCTATTGCCTTTAGTACATTTACTAAATGTTATGGAAGCTATGAAATTTTTTTTTATAAGCAACTGATGTTATCTTGATAAGTTGCATGCCAGTTAGACAGAACAGTAATCTTGTTCTGAAAAGACTCAGTGAAGCAGTATAGAGCAAAATCAGAACAGGGAAGTGGGAAGGGTTGGGTGGGAAAACAGGGGGAGGGAAGGGGACTGATGGGACTTTCGGGGAGTGGGGGTCCAGAAAAGGGGAAATCATTTGAAATGTAAATAAATATATCAATAAATTAAAAAAATAGAAAAAAAAGAACAGTAATCTAAACATTCTATGCCCCCTAGACTGAGCCTACAACAGTGGAGACATTTTATCTTGAATGAATATATCAATAAAATCTGTCCATACCCACCAATATTTCAGCATAAAATGGGCACAGTTACACTATGCATCAGTAAGTAACTTTTCTCATGCTTATATCTTAATTTTTTAAACTTGTTCTTGACAGTGTTTTTTATATTGGATATTTTCTTTATGTACATTTCAAATGTTATCTCTTTTCTGAGTTTCCCATCCAGAAACCTATCTTGTTTCCCCTGCCCCTGCTTTTGTGTGGGTGCTCTGCCATTCAACAACTCCCACCTCCCCACCCTGAAGTTCCCCACACTGGGCCATCGAGCCTTCACAAGACCAAGGGCCTCTCCTCCTGTAGATGCCCAATAAGGCCATCCTCTGCTTCATATATGGGTCCTTCCATGTGTAATATTTGATTTGTGGTTTAGTCCCTGGGTGCTCTGGGAGATCTGGTTGGTTGGTATTGTAGTTCATACTATGGGTTTGCAAACCCCTTCAGTTTCTTCAGTCCTTTCTCTAATTCATCCATTAGGGTCCCATCACTCAGTCCTATGGTTGACTGTGAGCATCTGCCTCTGTATTTGTCAGGATCTGGCAGAATCTCTCAGGAGACAGCTAGATCAGGCTCCTGTCAGCAAGCATTTCTTGGCATTCACAATAGTGTCTAAGTTTGGTGACTGTACATGGGATGGATCTCCAGGTACAGCAGTCTCTGGATGGCCTTTCCTTAAGTCTCTGCTCTACATTTGTTTCCACATTTCCTCCCTTGAGTATGTTGTTCCCCTTTCTAAGAAGGACCAAAGCAGCAACATTTTAGTCTTCCCTGTTCTTGAGCTTCATGTGATCTGTGAATTGTATCTTGGGTATTCCAAGCTTTCCAGGTAATATCCACTTATCAGTGAGTGCATACCATGTCTGTACTTTTGTGACTGGGTTATTTCACTCAGAATGATATTTTTTTTGAGGTTGCAAGAAACAAAGGAAATTTATCAATTTCCTCTCCCCTACAGCTAATAAGAACAGAACATTCAAGTATTGATTCTATTTATATGTCTATTTATAAAGGAACAAGACATATTTTTAATCAACCCAATGACTCCAAAAGATAGGTCTTATCTCTACAATCAAGGAAATTGCACTATAAGAAAATTAAGAGATTTTTGTGTTTCCTCTTTCATGACCTCAGCCTGGTGACCAAAGTTCTCCTGTATTTCTTAAAGTGATTTTTGTGTTTCCTCCTTATTGGCTTTTGTATTCTCCTGAATTTCTTTCAATGATTTTTGTGTTTCCCTTGTAAGGGATTCTAACTTTTGATCCATTTTTCTCCTGAATTTCTTTAAGTATGTCCTTCATGTGTTCCTGTACCAGCATCATGACCAGTGATTTTAAATCCAAATCTTGTTTTTCTGGTGTGATGATGTATCCAGGACATGCTGTTAAAGGAGAATTGGGTTCAGATGCTGCCATATTGCCTTGATTCCTGTTAGTGACGTTCCTGCGTTTGCCTTTTGCCATCTAGTTCTTACTGGTATTAGTTGGTCTTGTTGTCAATGCTGGACTCACCAGTGCAAGACTTCCCAGCTGGCCTCTGGTGCACAGCTGACCTCCTGCACTGCCTGGACACAGGGTGCTGTGGCCCAGGCTATTCAGATCCTGAAGCAGAGACATGAAAGCTCCCGCAGGGGCCTGCTGGACTCACCAGAGCACACTGACTCCTCCCAGCCGGACTCCCAGGTGCCCCTCTGGCCTCTTGCAGGGCCTGGAGATGTGGTGATGTAGCCCAGGCTGTTCTGGATCCCGAAGTGGAGATCTGAAGGCACCCAGCAGAGGCCTCAGGACTGGAACCTAAGCTCTGTGGGGCTGGACCCACCAGAGCAAGCTGTGTCCTCCCAGTCTGCCTCTGGGTGCACACCAGGCCTCTTGCACTTCCTGGAGACCTAGTGCTGTGGCCCAGGCTATTCAGATCCCGAAGCAGACACCTGAAGGCTCCCGCCCAGGGCCTGCTGAACTCACCAGAGCACACTGACTCCTCCCAGCCAGCCTCCCCGGTGCCCCTCTGGCCTCTTGCAGGGCCTTGGAGATGTGGTGTTGTAGCCTAGGCTGTTCTGGTTCCTGAAGCAGAGATCTGAAGGCTCCCGCCAGAGGCCTCAGGATTGGAACCTAAGCTCTGTGGAGCCGGACCCACCGGAGCAACTTGTGTCCAATGAAATGACCATGTGGTTTTTCTATTTGAGTTTGTTTATGTAGTGGATCACATTGATGGATTTCCATATATTGAACCATCCCTGCATCCCTGAAATGAAGCCTACTTGATCATGGTGAATGATCATTTTGCTGTGTTCTTGTATTTGCTTGGCAGGAATTTTATTGAGTATTTTTGCATTGATGTTCATAAGGGAAATTGGTCTGAAGTTCTCTTTCTTTGTTGGATCTTTGTGTGGTTTTGGTATCAGCATAATTGTGGCTTCGTAGACTGAGTTGGATAGTGTTCCATCTATTTCTATTTTGTGGAATAGTTTGAAGAGTATTGCTGTTAGGTCTTCTTTGAAGGTCTGATAGAATTCTGCACTAAAACCATCTGGTCCTATGCTTTTTTTATTGGAAGACTTTCTATGACTCCTTCTATTTCTTTAGGGGTTATGGGACTGTTTAGATAATCTATTTGATCTTGATTTATTTTTGGTATTTGGTATCTGTCTAGGAAATTGTCCATTTCCTCCACATTTTCCAGTTGTGTTGAGTATAAGCTTTTGTAGTAGGATCTGATGATTTTTTGAATTTCCTGTTTCTGTTGTTATATACCCCTTTTCATTTCTAATTTTGTTAATTTGGATACTGTCTCTGCCCTTTCGTTAGTCTGGCTAAGGGTTTATGTATCTTGTCGATTTTTTCAAAGAACTGGCTCTTGGTTTTGTTGATTCTTTTGTATGGTTTTCTTTGTTTCCACTTGATTGATTTCAGCCCTGAGTTTGATGATTTCCTGTTTCTACTTCTCCTGGGTGAATTAGTTTCTTTTTGTTCCAGAGCTTTCAGGTGTGCTGTTAAGCTGCTAGTGTATGCTCTCTCCAGTTTATTTTTGGAGGCACTCAGGGCTATGAGTTTTCCTCTTAGCACTGCTTTCATTGTGTCCCATAGATTTGGGTATATTATGCCTTCATTTTCATTAAATTCTGAAGTCTTTGATTTCTTTATTTCTTCTTCAGCCAAGTATCATTGAGTAGAGTATTGCTCAGCCTCCATGTGTATGTGGGCTTTCTGTTGTTTTTGATGCTATTGAAGACCACTCTTACTCCATTGTGATCTGATGGGTGGCATAGGATTAGTTCAATCTTCTTATATTTGCTGAGGTCTGTCTTGTGACCAATTATAGGGTCAATTTTGGAGAAGGTACCATGATGTGCTGAAAAAAAGGTATATTCTTTTGCTTTAGGGTGAAATGTTCTATATATATCTGTTAAATCCAATTGGTCCAAAGCTTCAATTAGTTTCACTGTGTCCCTGTTTAGTTTCTGTTTTCATGATCGGTCCATTGAGGAGAGTGGAGTGTTGAAGTCACCCATAATTATTGTGTTAGGTGCAATGTAAAATTTTCTTTTACGAATGAGGGTGCCCTTGCATTTGGAGCATAGATGTTCATAATTGAGAGTTCTTGGTGGATTTTTCCTTTGACCAGCAAGAACTGTCCTTCCGTGTCTCTTTTGATGGCTTTAGGTTGAAAGTCAATTTTATCTGATATTAGAATGGCTACTCCGGCTCCTTTTCTGAGACCATTTGCTTGTACAATTGTCTTCCAGCCTTTTACTCTAAGGTAGTGTTTTTCTTTGACACTGAGGTGTGTTTTCTGTATGCAACAAAATGTCGGGTCCTGTTTGCGTATCCAGTCTGTTAGTCTATGTCTTTTTATTGGGGGAATTGAGTCCATTGATGTTAAGAGATATTACATAATAGTGATTATTACTTCCTGTCATTTTTGATGTTATTTTTATATTTGAGTGGTGATTTTCTTTTGGGTTTGATGAAAGAAGGTTACTATCTTGCCTTTTCCAGAGTGTCGTTTCCCTCCGTGTATTAGAGTTTTCCTCCTGTTATTCTTTGTAGGGCTAGGTTTGTGGAAAGATATTGTGTAAATTTGGTTTTTCCATGGAATATCTTGGTTTCTCCATCTATGGTGATTGAGAGTTTTGCTGGATATAGTAGTCTTAGCTGACATTTGTGTTCTCTTGAACACAGAGTCTGCATGAGGTCTGCCCAGGATCTTCTAGCTTTCATGGTCTCTAGTGAGAAGTCTGGTGTAATTCTAATCTGTCCTCCTTTATATGTTACCTGGCCTTTTTCTCTTACTGCCTTTATTATTCTTTCTTTGTTTAGTATATTTGAGGTTTTGATTATTATGTGACGGGAGGTATTTCTGCTCAGGTCCAGTCTGTTTGGAGTTCTGTAGGCTTCTTGTATATTCATGGGCATCCCTCTCTTTAAGATAGGGAAGTTTTCTTCCATAATTTTGTTGAAGATATTTGCTGGCCCTTTCAGCTGTAAATCTTCACTCTCATCTATACGCATAATACTTAGGTTTGGTCTTTTCATTGTGTCCTGGAATTCCTAGATGTTTTGGGTTACAAGCTTTTTGCATTTTGCATTTTCTTTGTCTGTTGAGTCAATGGTTTCTATGGTATCTTCAGCATCTGAGATTCTTTCTTCTGTCTTTTGTATTCTGTTGTTGATATTTGCATTTATGGCCCCTGATTTCTTCCCAAGGTTTTCTATCTCCAAAGTTGTCTCTCTTTGTGATTTCTTAGTTGTTTCTACTTCTGTTTTTTGATCCTGGATGTTTTTGCTTAGTTTCTTCACTTGTTTGTTAGTGTTTTCCTGTAGTTCTTTAAGAGATTTTTGTGTTTCCACTCTCATGGCTTCTGCCTGTTGACTCAATTTCTCCTGCATTTCTTTAAGTGATTTTTGGGTTTCCCCCTTTATTGGCTTCTATCTGTTGACCCATATTCTCCTGAATTTCTTTAAGTGGTTTTTGTGTTTCCATTGTAAGGGCTTCTAACTTATTCATGTTACCCTGTAACATGATCTATCTATCTATTTAAAAGATCTATTTATGTCCTTTTTGTGTTCCTATAGCAGCATCATGACCAGTGATTTTAAATCCAAATCTTGTTTTTCTGGTGTGTTGGGGTATCCAAGACTTGCTGTTGTTGGAGAATTGGGTTCAGAAGCTGCCATATTACCTTGATTTCTGGTAGTAATATTCCTAAGTTTGCCTTTTTGCCATCTTGTTATGTCTTGCACTAGTTGGTCTTGTTGTCACTGGCTGGTGTTTGAACCTCCTGTGAGCTATTCCGCACCTCTGGATGACTAGGTTTCCCCTGGCACAGATTGCTGATGTGTTGCCCTCCTCTTGGGTGCCCTTGGAGTCCTAGTGTTTCCTGCCCCAAGCAATGCTATACTCAGGTTGTCTCTGTGAACCTGGTGCTGCCCTGGAGCTAAGATGGTGGATGCTGTGGGGACCTTTTCCAAGTGCTGATTGCTCTGCAGAGCAAATGATCCCCCAACTGGTTTGGCACACAGATGGCCTGCCAAGATGCCCAGGCCCTAAGTGCAGGCAAAAGCCTGACAGGCTGAGACACAAGCTATGTTAGCCTGGGACCATGTCTACATACCTAAAGTCTCTTGTGAGAAGTCTGGTGTAATTCTGATAGGTCAGCCCTTTTATGTTACTTGATGTTTTTCTGTGATCCTGTAATCCTTGGTGTTCTCAGAGCACTGAGTTGGACTCCCACTGACTGTTTTAAGAGTGGGTGCAGAGCCAGCACCCTGTGTCTGCTCCAGGTGTATGTTTAGACTGGAAGGAACCCATTCCAGGCCTTGGGGCAGATGTTGTTCCTGCTCACTGTGATCCTGGACATGTTAGAGCACCTGGAAGTCCAAATTCCTCTGAGTGTTGTGAGACTGGATGTGGAGCTTCTTGCAAAAGGCTTCTCAGGGCCAACATTTTTTTTTTCTTTTTCTTTCTTTCTAACTAATCTCCTTTTCCAACAAACATCATATAAATACTGGTTTCATATTGGGTCTAAAGATACAAAACTGAACATGAAATAATTCCCATAACATCACAAAAATACAATAATATCACAATGGGGAAAATGGAAACCTAAGATGGCACTGAGAGTCAGGTACCTGCAGTTTAATAAAGGAATTGTTGCATAAGACATAGCACCTGGCAGTACCACCATCACCACAGCTTTTTCCTCTTCATACTCTGCTACTTCATTTTCTTTGGACCTTTCTCCTCCTTTTCCTCTGCTTTTGGCTCCCTCTTCTTTTGATGGAGCAGGAAAAATTTTTCTTTATTTGCCTCCAAAGTTGGAAATTATGTATACTTATATAATTGAACTCAGACCTCAAGAGTCTTCAACACATATCCTGCTAGTCCCAGCCATGCCCAAACTTTAAGAATGTTATTATGCATTCTTGTTGATCTAAAAGCAATTTCAACGCTACCACTAGAAAATATGGTTACTTGTGTTGTTTTGGGAGATGTGGTTGATTCAGCATAAGATAAGCATCTCACATTAACTCTTAGGTATAGATTGTCATCATTTATAACTTGTTGTGGTAGTTTTGTAGTTTGGGGCAGAATTTTATGAATTACTACCTTTTCTTCCTCCCCTAAAAACTAATCTCAATTCTTTACAATGGTTTGTCTTATATTCATATCAGTGTGCCCTGCTCAGGGCTTTTGACAATTGTGAATGGTTTTGTTTTATTTAAGTATCTATGTCACCCAGTCTAGACATATTATATTTTTGTCATGTGTTCTTTTAAAATGGTCTTTTTAGACAATGATAACTTGTGTGAAACTCACTGAGCATGTGTGTATGTGTGTGCGTGTGTGTTCTTCATAGTCACATCTATACATCTATGCTTATCTTTCTAGATATGACTTATTGACTTGCTGAAGAAGAAATGTACAAAAAAAGTAAGTTCTAATAATCCTACAATGGTTAAGGGACAGAAATTGTTAATCAAGGATTTACTAAAACTTTGACTCTTAAGTTAGTATATACAGTTCCTTTCATCTTCACCCCTGTTACTCTTAGTTTGTCACTCAGTATCTATGTAATCTTATAAGACCACAAGAGATTGCTTAGAGGGATGATCAGGAAAGTTGTTTATAGAAAATAGTTTGAACAAAATTAAATTTTTATCATTTACTAGTGGAAGGACTGAGAACTCTGTTCTAGAAAAGCCAAAGTACTACAAATAATTATAACCAGGTGGGAAAATAAGGAATGTAGCTTTAGGAGATGAATTTTAAATAACAAAGTGAGCCTTTTGTTACCTGTAGCCTGCAGACAGGTTCTTGGAATCTGGGCCTGCTGGAATACTCTATTTCTCTAACCCAGAGATGGACTTACACCAGTAACCTTCAGCTTTACAGTGGCCTGAGAAAATAAACTAAACTGAATTTCTCTTTTATTAATTGTATCAAGTAAAATGTACTGAAGCACATGCACCAACATATAAACATTAACATTAATGTGCCATACGTATCAAGTGATGAATTTTCTTTTAAATAGATTTGAAACAGCCAGCATCTTTTATCTTTGCCTGTATGAAGAATAACTGTTTTACCTGGATTGTATTTCTAGACTGTTGAATCTTCTGAAGATTCTCCAGAAAGTTGCTTTCCATATATCATGATCATTATAAGTGAGCAATATGTGTGGGTAGAGAGAGTGAGAAAAAAAAAGAATTTCTTTCAAAATCAAAGATGTAGATAATTAAGACTTTCTTATAAGCAATGACTGAAATACCTTTGGAGGTATTTACAGTTTTTCACCCCTTTTCAGTCTTTGAAATTATCACATCATTTATAGGGAATGAGTGTGACTAGCAAGCTTTAAAGAGAGGGGTCTTATTATTAGCAACTGGAGAGATAAAGAATTGGGGATTTAGACAAATAAAGAGGGCTTGGATAATAATTCTTCAGGAATGGAATAGACATAGCAGGGACATTAAAGAAACTGTATTTATACATCCTGTACTTGCAAATTGCTCCTTAGGTGATCAAAGAATATGGGGAGTGTTATATTTCAGATAGGGATATGACTATACCTTTTGTCTTTTTTAATTATACCAAAATTCAGAAAAGATAATAATCTAATTTCATGTAAAGATTACCTCTAAAGTACATATGTATTCCTTCTTTATCAGAGTTTACTTCTCAGAAATTGGGTCATCTCCTACAGAGACTGTCAAATGAGGCTGCCTAGATGCCAGAGAAGAGAGAGGGTTGGGAAATCACTGAAATTACCCAATCACCATCCAGTTGTTTGGAGAGACACACGCTCCTACCACCTTGTTGTAAGATTATCGTGTGTGTGTGTGTGTGTGTGTGTGTGTGTGTTTGCATGTTTGTATGTGTATTGCAAAAATGTTAAGCTTGAATGGTCATTTACGATATTGTGCTGTGTGTAATAAGGATCAGTGTAACAAACATAAAGTTATCAGTGTGATATCAGATAACCCCCAGCCAAATCTTCACTAAGCCTGACTAAAACCAACCTTACTCCAAAATGGATGAGTGGGATGCGTAACTCATGAAGTTAGTGCAAAGGTGATAGTTATTAATAGTCTTTTTAAAACTTTTGTCAAAGTAACTAGCACTGCATTTCCTACTGTGAACCAAGGATAATTCTTTCTGCCAGATACAGCTGAATTGGAACAGGTAATTAACATGTATTTGGGTGTCAGGAAAAAATATAAATAACAAACAAAACAAAAAACTAAAAAGTACAAACAAAGCAAAAAAAAAAACAAAAAACAAATTCCTATGTCTGATAATGATGAACACTTGAAGATAATTAAAGGAGATATTAGGTGGCTAGAACAGAACTAGTGTTGCTGTAAGGGTCTGATACCCTGGACTCAAATAATATGCAAAAGCAAAGAGGGTTTTATTCTGCAGAAGTCCAGCATGGTAGCTGGGGTCTACCATCTACCTTGATCAAAGCACCCAAGTAAGATCACAGGCCCGATCTAAAGAACATTAGAGGAATTCCAGGGAGGGGTAGATGACCTTTATTTTAATCTGTTCACCCTATCTCTAGGGACATTCTAGAACTATTACTGGGGTTTGGGGCGCTGGAAGTCTGGGAAACTGTGGCTGAGGAAGTCTGGAAACTGTTGTTGAATCATTGCTCTTACCTCCAGACAGGTCTTGGGGAAGCTTCTGATAGCATGACTGACTTTTATACAGTAACTGACCTGCCTGGACTTGCCCAGTTCAGGGAAACACAGATTTAGGCCTAATCTCCTGAACTGCCAATTTGAATCCTGTCATAGAGTCAGCCTGTCTCATTATTAGTGTAGTTACAGAAGAATTCTAAAGGATGTGACACTGTACTGAGATCATGGACTTGAAAGGGGGGCAACTATTAATAGCCATGTGGAGAAGGACCTGTGAGTCCTGTGAGTCCTAGGTACAGGACTCACAGGTTACAAAGTTCAAAGTAAAAAATGGAGTCAGTTTTAAGCAAACCTCAAACATTGAGTTAGGCTTTCATTTTCAAGGTACAGTGACATTGCTATGTTTGAGTGGTTTGTATTTTTTGATATATTGAATAATGAGTAGAGGGCTAGACAGACAGGTTTAAGGAGAAAAGACCTCTCTCAGGACCATAATGAGGTAATCCCAACAAGAGTGACTATAGCTTGGACTAGGGTGATATCAGCAAGAGAAACGTAGATGAAATAACAAAACCTTTACATATTAGTGTAGGCACCACATGTTTGACATGGCTGGGCCCATGGAAAAAATGTCTTGCTCTGTTTTGACGGCTATAAAATTACCATATATCAAATAACTTATAAACAATGGTTATGAATTATAGTTCTGGAGGTTGGATGATTTATCATCAACATGTGGTGAAGGCTCACTTCCTGGTTCATAAATCATATTCTTTGGATTGAATTCTTACATGGTAAAAGTGGTAAGAGGCTACCTTGGGGCCTCTTTCATGAGAAAACTACTTCTTTAATGAGGGCTTCATCCCCGTGGCTTTATCAGCTCCCAAATGTCCCATATCCAAGTACGCTTACTTTAGGAATTTTGCTTTTACATATAGTTTACCCCCTCCCAATACTCAGACCATAACAAAGATGAAAATTGCATAAAACAATGAGCACATTTGTTGCTAACCCAGTGATTTTTTTTTCTTATTTACATGCAATTCTTTTGGAAGAAATTTTTTTCATTGCTGATCAAAGAACTAGATTATATCATTAGGCTCAAAGCCAATATTAATAGAAGAACTGGATACACACACACACAACACACACATACACATATCATACACACACACACACACATACACACACACACACATATATATATATATCATTCTAAAAGATGAGAGGATGAAAAAGCAGAGGGGAACGATAAGACATCTCACAGGTGAGCAACAAAACCCAGCAGCTAACAGGCTACCTTACCTAACAGCTTGAAGAGAAAATTGCTAGATATCAGAAGTCAGTATTCCTTGGGAAGATACAGTCAGTATATTTCCTATAGTCCCTAAAACTCAGGAAGTTAGGAACTTCTGGCATATTTGCCATTCTAGATAATCACAGAAGAGAAGGTAGCTATTTGCTCAATCTCAATGATCTTCCTACATCCATATCCAAACAATGATCATTCTGGCTAATGCAAGCGAAAGCTATCTGACAACCATGCCTATTGGGGCTAAAGGACAGGAGTCTGATGGTTTTGGAAACAGGAGGACAATAAAAAGCAATTAGACAATGAAAGGCAGTCAAAGGGAGACAAATTGGAAAGGAAGAAGTCAAATTATCACTATTTGCAGATGATGTGATAGCATACTTAAGTGACCCCAAAAATTCCACCAGAGAACTCCTAAACCAAATTTAAAAAAAAAAAGTTTTGCCGGGTGGTGGTGGCACAAGCCTGTAATCCCAGCACTCGGGGAGGCAGAGGCAGGCTGATTTCTGAGTTAGAGGCCAGCCTGGTCTACCAAGTGAGTTCCAGGACAGACAGGGCTATACAGAGAAACCCTGTCTCAAAAAAAAAAAAAAAAAAAAAAAAAAAAAAAAAAAAAAAACAAATCCAAAAAACCAAAAAACCAAAAACAACAACAACAACAAAAAAGTTTCAACATATTGGCTGGATCTAAAATTAACTCAAATAAATCAGTAGCTTTCCTTCACCCAAAGGATAAGCAGTCTGAGAATTAAATTAGGGAAACAACACCCTTCACAATAGTCACAACTATTATAAAATACATTGGTGCGACTCTAACGAAGCAAGTATATGATCTGTATGACAAGAACTTCAAGTCTATAAAGAAAGAAATCAAAGATCTCAGAAGATGGAAATATCTCCCATGCTCATGGATTGGCAGGATTGATAAAGTAAAAATGACCATCTTACTGAAAGCAATTTACAGATTCAATGCAATCCTCATCAAAATTCCAACTCAATTTTTCATAGACTTAGAAAGAGCAATTTGAAATTTCATTTGGAATAACCAAAAACCCAGGAGAGGGAAAATTATTCTCAACAATAAAAGATCTTCTGGAGAAAATCAACATCCCTGACCTCAAGCTGTATTACAGAGTAATAGTGATAAAAACTGCATGGTATTGGTACAAAGACAGATATGTTAATCAATGGAATAGAATTGAAGACCCAGAAATGACCTCACATACCCATGTTCATTTGATTTTTGACAAAGGAGCTAAAACCATCCAGTGGGGGAGAAGACAGCATTTTCATCAAATGGTGCTGGCTCAATTGGTGGTCAGCTTGTAGAAAAATGCACATTGATCCATTCTTATCTCCTTGTACAAAGCTCAAGTCCAAGTGGATCAAGGACCTCCACATAAAACCAGATACACTGAAAGTAATAGAAGAGAAAGTGGAGAAGAGCATCAAACACATGGGCACAGGGGAAAATTTCCTGATGAGAACACCAATGGCATACATTCTAAGATCAAGAATCAAAAAAATAAAATAAAATAAAATAAAATTGCAAAGCTTATATAAGGCAAATAACACTGTCCATAGGAAAAATACAGCAACGAACAGACTGGGAAAATATCTTTACCAATCCTACATCTGATAGAGGGCTAATATCCAATATATACAAAGAACTCAAGAAATTAGACTCCAGAGAATCAAATAACCCCATTAAAAATGTAAGCTAAACAAAGAATTCTCAACTGAGTACTACCTAATGGCTGAGATGCACCTAAAGAAATATTCAACATCCGTAGTCATCAGGGAAATGCAAATCAAAACAACCTTGAGATTCCACCTCACTCCAGTAAGATTGACTAAGATCAGGTGATGGCAGATGCTGGTGATGATGTGGAGAAAGAGGGACACTCCATTGTTGGTGGAATTGCAATCTGGTACAACCACTGTGGAAATAGGGCTGGTGGTTCCTCAGAAATTTGGACATAGCACTGCCTGAAGACCCAGCTATATCACTCCTGGGCATGTACCCAAAAGATACTACTACATATAACAAGGACACATGCCCCACTATGTTCAAAACAGTCTTATTTATAATAGCCAGAAGCTGAAAAGAATCCAGATGTTCTTAAATAGAGGAATGGATACAGGAAATGTGGTACATTTATACAATGGAGTACTACTCAGATTTCAAAAGCAATGATGTCATAAAATTGTTAGGCAAATGGATGGAACTAGAAAATATCATCCTGAGTGAGGTAACCCAGACATAAAAGTACACACATGGTATGCACTTGATGATAATTGGATATCAGCCAGAAAGCTCAGAATACCCAAGATACAATTCACAGGCCATATGAAGCTCAAGAAGAAAGAAGACCGAAATGTGGATGATTCAGTACTTCTTAGAAGGGGGAACAAAATACTCAGTGGAGGTAGAGGGTGGGAAGCACTTGGGAGGAAGAACAGACAGGGAGTGGGAAATAGGTGGCAGTATCAGGTATAGGTCAGGAATTTGATCAGAGTTGTGTAGCAATGATGGGTGAGGAACTGGTGATAGCTACCAGCAAGTCCCAAATGCCAGGAAAGCAATAGAGTCCCAGGACCCAACAGAGCTGAGATGAACTTAAATGCCCAACAAAGTGGAAAAAGAACTTGTAGAGACCAAATTGGGTCCAAATTGGGGCATAAGGCCCCCATTAGGGCATAAGGCCACCTACTCATCCCCAAATTTTAACCCAGAATGGCTTCTGTGTAAGGGAAATATGGGGACAAAGTATGGAGCAGAGGCTGAAGGAAAGGCTATCCAGAGACTTCCCCATCTGGGAATTCATCACATACACAGATGCCAAACCCAGACACTATTGTGGATGCCAAGAAGTGCTTGCTGACATAGCTGTCTCCTGAGAGGCTCTGCCAGTATCTGACAAATACAGATGGGGATGTTTACAGTCAACTATTGGACTGAGCTATGGAAGCCCAATAGGAGGAGTTAGAGAAAGAACTGAAGGAGATGAAGGTGTTTCCAACCCTATAGGAAGAACAACAATATCTACCAACCAATACTGTCCCCAGAGCTCCTATGTGTACCAACAAAAGTGTGCACATGGAAGGACCCATGGGTCCAGCTGCATATGGGTCAGAGGATGGCACTGTCTTGCTTCAATAGGAGGAGAGGCCCTTGGTCCTGTGAAGGCTTGATGCTCCAGTGTAGGGGAATGCCAGGGCACTGAAGTGGAAGTAGGTGGGTGAGAGGGGGACCACCCTCATAGAATCAGGAGGAGGGAGAATGGAATAGGGTAGATATAGAGGGGAAACTGAGAAAGGAGATAACATTTGAAATGTAAATACATAAAATATCCAATAAAAATAAATCTATATATAGTCCAACAGCAATAGGCTTAGCAGTATGAGCAGATATATTGGGGGAACTGAGGATTTGGATTTCTAGAAGACTGTAACACTGGGAAGAGAGGCTTAGAAGTAATAAGAAGATAAGTTGGAAGAATAAACTGATATAAGTGGACAGGGAAATTTGAAGCATTTATACAGTTTTATTTTATCTTTGTGCCAATTAATATTTACAACATATAACTACACAGGTGTATAATTTAAAAGTTTCTGAAGGATGTAAATTTCAGTTATATAGAGCAATACATTCAATGAATTTGTTGTATATACTATTATATAGTTAATAAAATGTAGTTTATATTTGAAAGTTGTTAGAAGTAACTTTTAAGTGTTCTTCCCTTAAAAATATGTGCGCTAATATGTATTCTAATTAGCTTGTTTTAGAAATTTCCCACTTTCTGTATGTGTGTGCAGAGACTTTAGAACACTCAGATCTAAATGGATGTCTTCATCAAACCTCTCAGGGATTGGGAAGCTATGCAGAAGAAGAGGCACAAAGATTTTAAGAGCCAAAGGGGCTAGAAGACCTCAAGAAAACAGAGTCTTCCAGAAAAAAAGGCTGCTGTGCATATGAACTCACAGAGATTATAGCCGCTTGCACAGGGTCAAGCCATGTAATATTCCAGGACTGAGATGAGGAAATTTACATGGCTCTCATCCAAGTGAAGTTGTCTTCAATTGACAACTGATTGTAAAGAAAAAAATAATTTTGTCCAATGAAGTAAAACTGGGCATATAAATCACACTAAAGTGCAAGCCCTATGCTAAGCAGCAGATGGCCAACACCAAATAAACTCAATAATATTTTCAGATTTTTGCCTCATATTGCGTTGTTTTGGCATTTGTTGTCTTAATGGCCTTGCATAGTATGCTTTCTGCTTTTGTGGGTGTTTTGTTGTTGTTGTTGTTGTTTTGGTTTTGTGTATATGTGTTTCTCATGATTTTTGTTGTCATTTTTACTGGTTTATTTGCTTTTATATTTGTATTTGCCTGTTTGTTTTCTAAAGAGATAGAAAAAGATATTGAGTTGGTTGGGTGGGGAGGGTAGGAAGGATTTAAGAGGAGATGAGAGAGGAGAAAAGATAATCAGAACATTCAGCATGAAAAAATATTATATTATTGTATGAAAATCTATTTTCAAGTCAAAAACTTACATATGAAATATGAAATATAAACCACTCTTTGTAAAAATGTTTATACTGAAATACCACATTATATAGCATAAATGAAGATGGGGGTTACAAACATATGAAACACGGTAACTAGTTATTAAATGTCTTCTATGATGACTGCTTGATCTTTCTTGGAGGATTTGGTAATTACTATATGGGAATATTAAATGTAGTTTCTCATTCTTGCAATAAGAAGCTTTAAAATAGAAGAGCTGGCCTAAAAATATCTTCACCCCAGGAAAGTAAAACTTCAGAGAACCTACCCTCAAAAACATTCTGCAAATCACCCGCTCACCTCTTATGAACCTATATTCTCATAATCCAATAAGGATTATTTCATCTTACATTAGTAGGCCCTGTCACTAGAGTCTATGCATAGTTGTCTTAAGTGATCATATTATATGAGTAAATTTTAAAGTCCTTGAGACTATATACGTAGGGTTTAATCAACCCCATAATTCCCATTTATATTTCCATGTGTTAATAGATGTTTCTGTTTAGGGCATTGGATTAGTTTTTCTCATTCTGTGACAAAGTACCTAGCATGAACATGTAAGAGAGAAAGATGGATTTTGGCTCAAGGTTTCAGTCTGTTATGTTCTGGAGAGTATAGAAATACATGCAGTGTGTACATAGCATCTGAAAAACAGAAAATGAAGATAAAGACCCCCAAACATCTCTACAGTAACTCATTTCCTCTAGATAGGCTCTAGTTTCTGAAATTTCCTGTACCTTCTACCAACTGAAGATCTAGGCAATGTCACACTAACCTTGTGGTGGGAGAGATGTTGGAGGGTACTTCATATTTAAACTATAACACCAAGCCTCTCTCTCCCAAAGACTTTTGCCATATCACAATGCCAAATGCATTTAATCTATCTCCAAGCACCACCAAAGTTCACAGCTCAAGCACTTAATCTAGCTCCATGTCTAGCATCTAGTGCATCTAAAAAGATAAGAACTCCCAAAGACTTGTGCTGCCAGGGGCATTTGGCTTACCCCTTTATAGTTCACATGGCCTCTTTCTTATTCTGGTGCTTAATCTGCTGGTGCTGGCATCTCTAACTTCCTTGAGTCTCCATTGTAGCTTCACTTTCATCTCCACTGCTTCACCCATCAATCTTTAAGTGGCTTACTGACAGATATGAGACAATTACATGATGCTCCCTTCTCAGACATCATTTTTAATATGGGTGGAAAACTTTATGGTACTATGAGTCATAATTCTATATACCTGCAAAACTATCTGTGTGTTGTGGATAAGACCAAGAGTCTACCTTATCTTGAGCAGTAGCTGGATCCTCATGATCTTTAGTCATAATGGCCTCTAAGTACCTAGATGGTCAAGAGCAGTTTAAAAGTAATACTGAAAAGCAACTTTTCTAGAGAATCTTGTATGAGCAGAGTACTCTAGAAGCATTTTCCTTTCAAGATAAATACTTTCAAAAGCCCACAAGCCTGCAATACATAGGGTCTGGTTAATTATTGAGATGTCCTCAATAATCTTTTCTATTGTCCTAGTAAAAATTACTTGGCTTATTCTTCATGTTGTTAATTGCTTTAGGATGCATGCCCTTTAAACCTCAATATTATGCATGCTTTTAGACATAGTTGAACTCTTCTTAAATTTATCCCTTCTATATTATGTTCATGATTCTCACCAGGCTAAAAACAGACAGCAGTGGTCATGCCATAGACTTAATGCTAGATTCATTTTCATCTCCTGTGCCAGATAAATTAATTCATCCATTGCCTCCTACAAGTTTAGAAATGGCCTTTATTCCAGTGTCCAATGGAGTCTTTGCTTTTATCTGAGTTTCATAAACACATTTTTTGTTATCTTTTTTAAAAATTAATATTCTATTCTTCCTAACTCACTAAAATCACGCATTAACCTAAACTCCAGAAACTATTAGGTCTCTAAGCTTCATGTCCCTCCCTTGCTCTGTTTCTCCTTTAAACAAATTCCAAATGTGTAAAAAATATGGTCAGAGACTCATAGCAACAACCTCCTTCTCTGATAGTATTTTTCTGTACCAGTTAATTGTTTTATTGGTATACTGCACTACTGTTTACGTGAACAAAAACATTTATCTCAGTTTGTGGATTTAGAAGTTTCAGTTCATCAGGATAGGGAAGGAAGAGTGAGTAGAAGCAGCTCACATCATGACCTGCTTCTCTCAGATAAGCCTTGCCTACTAAAATTTCCATTGTCTACCCCAAATTTGATGTCAGGCTTTAACACATGGGTCTATGAGGGGAAAGTATTTGCAATGAGATCAGTTCACATTTACAAGGCACGGAAGACATACTCATGCATGCATCTAACTACTGTGAAAAAACAAAATATAGCACAAAGAAAGATTATTTTAATCTTTTGCATTTTCTGTGGGGAAACCTTTCCTCAATGAAGAACTTCCTTTAAATACAATCAAAAGGAAGAAATGAGAAACAAGGATAAGAGAAATTTAGAGGAAGGTTGGAGAATAGATTGACCTTAAGTTATTGAAGGGATGGTAGTTTTTTAAAGGGTTTCTAGGGTACAGAAGGGTGAGAATATTTTGATAACAAAACGAAGAAGGAATTATTTAACTAGTTCTGTTTTCTAGAAAAAATAGGATTCAAGTAGAGTTTAACACCATCAGCATAAGGTCATGTTTGTCAAAATTGAAAAGTTGAAGGAATTAGTAATATTTAGGAGACTTTGCTATTGTGTGAGTATGTATATAAGTGCTATGGAGGAAACCACAATAGTTGTAGGTTTAGTAATGATTCTTACATCAGTGAAGTTCCTAGTGGACTAAATATCAGATGCAATTTGACTAGATTAAGGAAAACCTTCAGAGTAATGAAGCATAATTTCCAAGAGTAGCTGAGTTGATAGACTGAATTAAGGGAAGATAATGTGGGTGGGCTTTGGGCATTTAGCAGGTGGCTAGGAAAGAAGAAAATAAGCCGAGAAATGCAACTTTCCCTTATACTGGCTCTAGAGCACTCTACCTCTTGCTTCCTAGCACAGAATCTATAAGGTTCTCAGACTTTGAGCTTTGGATTCAGCCTTGCACCTAGTGTTGCACCCATGATTTCATTTATTGCTGCTGACATAACTGGTTCCACATTGCAACCCTAGATTGTTTTCCCCTGCTACTTAAAGAAGTAAAATGCAGGACAAATTTTATTTTATTTTATTTTATTTTATTTTATTTTATTTTATTTTATTTTATTATTTTCCGTTTTTTTCGAGACAGGGTTTCTCTATGTAGCCTTGTCTGTCCTGGGGCTCACTGTGTAGACCAGGCTGGCCTCAAACTCACAAATCCACCTGCCTCTACCTCCCAAGTGCTGGGATTAAAGGCATGCACCACCACCACCTAGCTAGGACAAATTTTAAAATGAGTCAAAGCCTACATTTATTCAAAGAAAATAATTTGTTAGAGTTTAAGAGGAAAACGCTAGTGCAGGCAAACTGCAAATCTTAGCAGCTGCCCAGAGAAGACTGGAGATAAAGTAATGGGGAGGGGAATCCATGCCATTCAGGTTCAGGTGGTATACAGGTCAGTCGCATAAGAGGTAAGTAGTCACAAAGTCTATTCAAGAGCTTTGGAAAAAGAAGGAAGTCCAAAGTACTAGTGAAAGCATACTCAGATTCTATCCAGCATCAGAAAAAAAAAGGAAGGAAGGAAGGAAGGAAGGAAGGAAGGAAGGAAGGAAGGAAGGAAGGAAGGAAGGAAGGAAGGAAGGAGCAAAGAAAAGAAAAGAAAAAAAGAAAAAAGAAAAGAGGAACTCAGAAAAGCAGACAGACTCAGTTGAATGTAGTGGTTCATTGCACTGTAGTTGGGAGCTGGGAACGGTGAAAAGGAAACGTATAGCATCTTATTAAAGGGATAATCATCCCATCTATCTCTTCAGCTTAGTTAAAGGGGAGCCTTCCTTCATAGGGGTGTCCCTGCATTCCAGAGGACTTGTTTCATTTTCTAGGTAATGGTGTAGAGCAATTGGATCAGCTCCATTAAGTTTTTGGGAAGCTTGGAATGTTAGATCTTTATCCAGGCTAGAAATTTAATCCTCTTGATTAAAAGGCTCTAATTTTGTTTTAGTACTATTGGCAGAACCTAGTTTGCTGCTTGCAAGTGACCTGTCACAGGGTTTGTAATCATAAAGACAAATACCTAAGTGAATAGATGTATGCATTTATCTGTCCATACATCCATCCACCCACCGATCCATCCACCCATTCATCCACCCATCCATCCATCCATCCATCCTTCCATCCATCCATCCATCCACCCACCCACCCATCCATTCATCCATCCATCCATCTAGTAGGGCCTTTTATTTTGTTTTTTGTTTTGTTTTACACTGACAAAGTCTCTTATCCAATTTGATGACTTAAGCTACTTAACAAACAGGTAACAGCCCCCAAAAACATAAATTAAAACTGAAAACATAATTTAAAATAGATACTGTATTTATATATCAGTAAATGATATTCCCCAAAGTTCAAAGTCCTTCACTTTTGACTCATCTAATTTTCAAGTGTTTCTGTCCAGTGCATTTAATTTGTTCAACCTGGCAGCTATAATCTTCTCCTGGGTTAATAGCAGAAGAAATTATCCTGCTTTCTCTACACAAACTATGAAAATTCAGTTGCACCATAACACAGAATTCCTGTAGAACAAGTCTGCTTGACATGACTTAAAAATACAAACAGTTCAGCCTGAGGGCCTGACAGGGGAAATACGGGTTCAGACTCATTAGTTAATTACAGTACTACAGATCAACTGTTACTTTTTTAAAAAAGAAGAAAGTATTTCCTGTTAAATAGGATTCTTAAGAACATTAGCATCCAATTTTCTGGATGATAGTGGAAAGTACTGACATTTTCAGCTGCTTCTACAATAGACAACAGTAGGTATGCTGTGCTGTGAGAGCAACCCAGTGTGCACAGAAAGGAAGTCTGTTCTTGGGACTCGGAACTTCAGTTTTGGCTGCAGATGTAAAGTGACCAGCTTTGGACCTGTATACCTGAGATTTCACACTGTAGATTTAAGTTTGTTTTCTGTTTACTTTTACTTTTTTTTTTTAATTTGAGACAGGGTTTCTCTTTGTAGCCCTGGCTTTCCTGGAACTCACGCTCTAGACCAGGCTGGCCTCAAACTCAGAAATCCACCTGCCTCTGACTCCCAAGTGCTAGGATTAAAGGTGTGCACCACCACTTCCCGGCTTACTTTTAATTTTTTTCAGACTGGATACTTCTAATTTTTCTGCCCTGTTTCATTATTTTTATAAAACTAAATAAATGCACATTGGTAAATTTGCATTTGAGACCAAAAAGGGATTAGACATATACATTAGTAATGTGAATATATGTGTCCATACATATTTCATCAAAAAGTAACTATGGAAAACACACAAGCATTGGGATTGAGGCTTTCTGGGGAAACTGGATATTGCTCATGTATTCTTCTACTCTGAATTGTATGTTTTGACTGTGTTACATGACCCTCCCTATTGATGGGAGACTCTCCAAGCTTTCCTCTCTTGATTTCCTTCAGCCGATTTCTACAGTTGGAGGTTTCCAAACTTGGAATCTCTAGTCCCTTCCCCATTCTGTATTTACTTGGCTTTAGCTGGTCTCCCGCTGGTGGCTCAATTCAGTTTTCTGTAAACTCAACTCAATTTTCCAAAGGAGGTCTTCCCTGCCATGTACCTAATAGTATATTGCTGATAGAGTCATGTTTTCTCAAAACCCTACTATGTCATTTTATGTATAAGTGAGTTATGTAAGGTGTCTGCCATATACAATGTCTATGAAGTTCATTATAATCTTTGCTATATTAGTTAAAATTTTTATTACAACTGATCTTGACAGCATGGGTCTATAGTCCCAATCACTCTAAAGGTTGAGACATGAAAAATAGGCATTTAAGAACTAACTGTACTACAGACTAAGATCAAAGCCAACCTGGATAACTTAGTGAGCCACTGTCTCAAAAAGAGAGTGTGAGAAACAGGCTGAGGGTTTAACTCGGAGGTATAATGCTTTCCTGGAAAGCACAAGGTCCTGGGTCCCAGTAGCTTACACTACTAAAAGTCTTCAATAGGGCTGTCTTAAGCAAAATCACCAACACTGTCCTGATTTGTCTTTTGGCTCACCCCTGTAGATAATAATGCTGTCTTCTTAGGTGCAACACAAATTCAGCGTTCCTGGGAAGTTTTTGAGAACATGGTCAACATGATCTAATGCTGACTTTCAGTGACTGTCTTTGAAGATGTAGGAGAGCATCACCTACAGTTATATCTATACTCCATACTGCTATGAGAATTTAGCAGTAAGTCCTTAAGGGTTAAACATAAAGTTTTAAGGGAGATTTGACACAAACTATAATTTTCAGTTCCTGTCTGGAGGTGTTGAACATGACACACTGCTCTGCATCTTTTAGTCATGCTATACCCAATGATTATAAATCATAGTAATGGCATTAATGTGTGCATTTATGTGCACATAAGACATACGTGTTTCTGTGGTTAGATACATATGGGTGTTATCCAGGCCTTTCTCTGACAAACTGTTAGTGCACTTGATTGCTAATTGACTTATGCTCTTCTCAAAAAACTTGGACTTGCTGACATGTGAGTAATCCCATTTGCCATTAAAGGCCACCATCTCTGGTTTTAGAATTACAACAGGGTTATCTCTTAGGAGGCATGCATCAGCCTAACCAGCCACTACTGCCTGTTTCCATTGAGCTGATTTGAGATCACTCCTTATACACATATGGTGCTCTCTATATCCTATTATTTCAGTGGCTATTCATGACTTGCAGTCCTCTTCTTCCCATCATTTTCTTTTAGATAACTTGATTGGGGTTCCAATTTTTTGATTCCCTAACACCATCTCCCCCCTCTCTCTCCCTTTCTCCATTCTATCCTTTTGCATTCTGGGGCTCAAAGCTAGGGTTTGTCCACTTTCTACATTCCCCAGCCCCATTGAAAAAAGCCATAAACTCCGAGTATTTGTAGATCAGAAAGTAGAGAGTCCCTTATGTGTTTTAGGCCTGATGAAATTTCTATGTTTCAGGAGATAGACAGGCTCCATACTTTCATTTTGAGCCTCACTTGTGTTTTGACAATAGATTTGTTGTAATCCTCAGGGACTCTAAGTTAGGGCCTCCTGGAAACCTGCCATGTTAAACAGGAATAATGCTTCAAGGAATTCTGTAATCTATTTCACATATCCTACGAGGCTCAAAAACAATGTGCTTACAGAATGTACTACTAATTAATTCAAGATATATACCTAGGTCTATACATCTCTCACTACAGTACAGTCTACCACTTAGGGTGATGCATGGCTACAAAGAGATAATCCTGTTAGAATTCTAAAACCAGAGATGGTGGCCTTGATAGCAAATGATAAAACTCATGTGAGCAATTCCAAGTTTTTGAACTATGAAGATTATCTGGGATTATGTAGACGAAATGGTAATCATGAGGGTCTATAGCAAAGGAAAAGTGAAGTCAGTGTGTCAATGGCAGTAAGAAAACACTAAAGATGCTGCATTGCAGACTTGAAAGCAGCTACTAATCAAGTAACACACAACAGTTCTAGCTCCTGGAAAAGCAAAGTGTAGATCATGACTTGAAGAGTGGAGCCATCTTGATCTTTGAAGACAATTCAGAACATTTATGAGGCAATAAACCAGAGTTCTTTTAAACCACTAAAATTTGTATTTATCTGTTACAGCATCCTTGAGAAATGAAAGCAACCAACTGTAACATACCAATACAGCCTTTCTCCAATCATAAGGCTGTAATTTCAATTTCTAACCTCATACTAACGGAGCAGCTCTATTTTGAGTGTTGTCTCCTCCCATCTCAGAGATCAGCTCATAAAAATCACCTGACAGCATTCTTTTCATGGGAGACACATGGCAAAGTTAGTTTCTTCCAATAAGGGAAAATTACTTAACTCCTCAGTTTCTTGATCCATCTAAATGAGTATAACAGGTAAGAATCTTGGACCATAAACTGAACTATTCCAAAAATGTGTTTTTCAGCAAATAAATTTGATTTGCATTTTAAGCCCCTCTTCTACCAGTGACAGAAACCAACCATTATAGAATTAAAGGGTGGCCTGTCTGTGTTTCCAAGGTCTAAGTTGGATTAGGGAAACTAATAGAGTTTGGAAGGTGGCATGGTTGTCTTTCCACTGTGACAGCCAATGGGAATCATTCCTTTGTTAGCTCTGAATTCTGCTCTGTCCAGTAGCTGCAACTGCAAAATCTTTCAAGTTCAAGGACACAGTACATATAATCTATGATTGCCAATGAAATGTTGACTTTTGTATTAAAATCGGAGCACAGCAGAATGTTTGGATCCTATTGACTTCCACAGGATCATTGTTCTTACTGTGCTTGGTTCAGAGAACCCAGGCTTTTTGCTTATTTATATAGGACTAAATTTTTTCTAGTACTGAAGCCTGAGACTTGGGCTATGAATTCTATATCGTTATAGTCCTGCACTAGAAATTTCTATCTGTTTGGGAGTCTAGGGTAGAAAACTCATGCCACTGACTATCGCCTCTCACCTGTAGATATTAAAGAAACAAAACTAAAAAGTGAACTCTTGCATTTTGTTTTTAGAGTTTTGTTACCAATGTCATGTGAGGCAACAAATGACTAACAACCTCACTAATGTTCTCATAAAGGCAAGTGGCAAGAAAGCTTAAACACATTGGCTGAATCTCTGAATGCCCATTGCTTTCCTCTTCATTTATGGTGCTCCCCTCTGCTGAAGGTCCACAAGCTCCTTTCCCTCTGCTTCCTGCTCAGGAAGATAGACAGTCAGTGGCAGATCAGGAGGTTTCCATATTGATCCCCAGAGCACACTCTGCAAGCGGTGTGCATAGAATCATGTCTACCTACTGGAAGCTGTAGCTCCTCCAGGTAGCCTTCCTCCTTGTGTTTATCCCCAAGGGGTTGCCATGATCTATGTAGATAGCTATAACTAACATTCTGATGGGCCTCTTCTTAAACACTGCCTTCAGATTTCTATTTCCTGACAGGAGACAGATTGATAGGGGCAGTATGCTCTCTAAAAAGCTATATGAGGCAATGAAAGCTAGCTAGAAACATACTACTTTAATAACCTATTTTTAACATATAACTATAAAGAGAAAAAATACCTGGTAACATGAACATCATCTCTTTGCCTTCAAAGGGTTGAAGATAGCATAGTATCTCAAATCAGTAAACAAAATTTCTACTTAAACATATACTATTAGTATGACTTCTAATACAGAGGAAACCTTTTCATTTCACCTTAGCACTTGAGAAAGAGGAGGAAATTTCCATTTATTGTCAGATTTCTGAAGTCTATCTACACATCAGTGGAAACTCAAAATTTAGTGACTGTAACATTTTTTGTTTTTCAGTCATTCTTCTGACTTAATTTGGGATGGATATTCTGAAATAAATACAATATTTTAAAAAATGTGTTTTAGATTTACAGCAAAATTGAACAGAAAATAAAAATGTATCCTGTCCTGACATTAATAATTAATATCTTTCTTACAATATATAATTTCAAACTAAGAAATACAAATTGCAGAGAGAGAGAGACAGAGAGAGAGAGAGAGAGAGAGAGAGAGAGAGAGAGAGAGAGAATGAATACAGGAACAGATATACATATACAGACACACAGACATGCACAGAGACACTCCCCCCCCACCACCACCACACACAGAGCCCACCACACAGGAACACAGAAACTGGACATTTTTAATTAGTTTAAAACCTCTCCTTTGCTTATTCATTGTCTCTCTCCACTAAATCCTGGTACTTTCTGCATAGAGTTGCTTTTCATAGGATCTCATATAGCTGGGATCATAGACTATGTAACATTCTAAGACTGGCCTCTTTAACTTAGCAGTATGCACTTACGTTTCTCCAGTGTATTTTTCCCATAATTTATTTTTTATTCGCATTATATCCTAGTTGCAGCCTCCCCCTCCCTCCTCTCCTCCCAGTTCTGTCCTAACAAACCCTTCCACCCATTAACCCCTCCCACTCAGGTTTTTTATGCCTTCATAGCTCACTTACTTTTAGTGTTGAATAATGTCTTATCACCACAAATCTTTTTGTCTTTCTTTTCTCCTATTCTTTTTTTTTATCTAGTCATCTGATGAAGGGCAAACGGGTTGCTTCTGAGTTTTGGCACTCACAGGTGAAACTACTATACACATTTGTGTGCAGGTTTTTGTGTGAACATAGGTTTTCAACTCATTTGGGTAGATACCAAAGAGTATGACTGCCGGATCATAGGGTAAGACTGGTTTCATTTTGTAAGAACTGCCAAAGTATCTCCCAAAGTTGCTGCACCATCTCCTATCCCAACAAGCAAGTGATGGATGAATTTATGTGCCTCCATGTCCTTGCCAGCATTTGGATTTGGTGTTTTGATCTCATCATCGAGTAGGCGTAGAAGGTAATTGAATTGGTTTAATGTGCTTTTCATAACATATTATTCTAAGCATTATTTTATGAGAATTTGCAATATATAATCTTTATCCATGAAATATATGTTCACATCTTTACCTATTTTAATTGGGTTATTGCTATTGTTTATTTAAAGATTTCTGTGTATGTTTTAGATGACAGTCCCTTATCTGATGTATCTTCTAATTACATTTTTCTGATTACACACTTCTCTGTCTGTCCGTCTGTCTGTCTGTCTGTCTCTGTCTCTCTCTCTCTCTCTCTCTCTCTCACACACACACACACACACACACACATACACACACACAATCTTCCTATGTAGACCAACCTGGCCTCAAATTCTCAATCTGGGATCTCAGGTATGTTCCACCACAATCTGCTCATTGGCCTCTGGACAGTTTATTTTGCAGTCCAAAAAACTATAATTTGAACACATTAGTTAGTGAACTGAACCTTTATGCTCAATATATAAAGTCACTGCTAAATACAATGTCTTCTAGATTTTCTTGTTTAGTCACCTAGAAATTTATGTTTTACAGTTGATAATTAAGTCTTTGATCCATACTAATTTCTTTGAACAGTATATACTTTCCGCTGGACTAATTTTTATGTCTGGATGTCCAGTCATTCTAACATCTTATATAAAAAGAGTTATATTGCAATTAATCCTTGGTAAAACTTGGCTGACTATATTTACATATTGAAATATTTCTGGATTCTTCTGTTCAAGTAATCCCTGTATGATTTTACCCAAAACACACTGTGTCCATTACTGTATTTCTGATTCTTGAAGTCAGGTACTGTTCAAATTTCATTTCTGTTGCTGTAATAAAATATCCCAACCTGAAGCAGCTTAGGGGGAGAAGAGAATTAGTTGAATTCATAGCCTCCCTATTTATAATAGCCAGACTGCAGTCCATCATTTTACAGAAGTGAAGGCAGAACTTTAACCAGCTAGTCACATCCATAAGCAAGAACAGAGAGAAATGAATGTATCTATGCTGACTGCTGGTATAAGTATGTTAGGTGTTCTCAAAATCAGGAAAGTTGCTGCTCACAATGGTTTGGGTCATCCATGTCAATCATTAATCAAAACAAACAATTCCCCACAGACATGCCCACAATCTGACTTGATGTAGGCCATTTCTTACCTGAGAACCTCCCAGATTGTGTCAAGTTGACAGTTAAACTCACCAGCTCAGGTGACATCTGTCCTGTGACTATTTCTCCAGTGTGGAGTTAGCCCTTTAAGTTCTTCATATACACTTTAAAGTAAGTTTGTTCTTACTCATAATTCAGACTGAAAGTATTTAATTACAACTATACTAAATTTAAAACAGAATTTGAGAAGAATTTTCACCTTGGCAACAGTGATTCTACCTATACATGGACAATTACGTATCTCCTAGAAATTTCATCAGAATTGTGTAGTTTTCTTATCTAGATTCAGGATCTCTATTGTTAGCTCCATACCCAGGTATTTACTTTTAAATGTGGCAATACAAATGCTATAGTTCTTTTAAATTTGTCAATTGCTGAGATTTCCAAAGCTAATTAACTTTGTATACTAACTTCATATATATATATATAGTTAATTGGCGGAGTTTTTTGGGTCACTTAGGTAGACTATCATGTCATCTGCAAATAATGATAGTTTGACTTCTTCCTTTCCAATTTGTATCCCTTTGACCTCCTTATGTTGTCGAATTGCCCGAGCTAGTACCTCAAGTACAATATTGAAAAGATAAGGAGAGAGGGGGCAGCCCTGTCTAGTCCCTGATTTTAGTGGGATTGCTTCAAGTTTCTCTCCATTTAGTTTGATGCTGGCTACCGGTTTGCTGTATATTGCTTTTACTATGTTTAGGTATGGGCCTTGAATTCCTGTTCTTTCCAAGACTTTAAGCATGAAAGGATGCTGAATTTTGTCAAATGCTTTTTCAGCATCCAATGAAATGACCATGTGGTTTTTTTCTTTGAGTTTGTTAATTAGCTTTGGCTTGCTCAGAATTTTTTTTTGGATTTTTTTTATTCGATATATTTTTATTTACATTTCAAATGATTTCCTCTTTTCAGGCCTGCCCACTCCCCTAAAGTCACATAAGACCCCTTCCCTCCCCCTGTTCTCCTATCCACCTCTTCCCACTTCCCTGTTCTGGTTTTGCCCTATACTGCTATACCTGCGCCTTTCCAGAACCAGGGGCCACTCCTCCATTCTTCTTGTACCTCATTTGATGTGGGGATTGTGTTTGGGGTATTTGAATTTTCTAGGCTACTATCCACTTATTAATGAGTGCATACCATGATTGATCTTTTGAGACTGGGTTACTTCACTTAGTGTGATCTTCTCTAACTCCATCCATTTGTCTAAGAATTTCATGAATTCATTGTTTCTAATGGCTGAATAGTACTCCATTGTGTAAATATACCACATTTTGTTTGCATCCATTCTTCCGTTGAGGGATACCTGAGTTCTTTCCAGCTTCTGGCTATTATAAATAGGGCTGCTATGAACATAGTGGAGCACATCTCCTTATCACATGCTGGGGGAATCCTCTGGGTATATGCCCAGGAGTGGTATAGAAGGATCCTCTGGAAGTGACCTGCCCAGTTTTCTGAGGAACCGCCAGACTGATTTCCAGAGTGGTTGTACCAGTTTGCAACCCCACCAGCAGTGGAGGAGTGTTCCTCTTTCTCCACATCCTCGCCAACACCTGCTATCTCCTGAATTTTTAATCTTAGCCATTTTGACTGGTGTAAGGTGAAATCTCAGGGTTGTTTTGATTTGCATTTCCCTAATGACTAATGAAGTTGAGCATTTTTGAAGATACTTCTCAGCCATCTGAAGGTCTTCAGGTGAAAATTATTTTTTCAGCACTGTACCCCATTTTTAATAGGGTTATTTGGTTTTCTGGGGTCTAACTTCTTGAGTTCTTTGTATATATTGGATATAAGCCCTCTATCAGATGTAGGGTTGGTGAAGATCTTTTCCCAATTTGTTAGTTGCCGATTTGCCCTTTTGATGGTGTCCTTGCTTTATAGAAACTTTGTAATTTAATGAGGTCCCATTTGTCAATTCTTGATCTTAGAGCATAAGCTATTGGTGTTCTGTTCAGGACTTTCCCCCTGTACTGATGTCCTCAAAGGTCTTCCCCAGTTTCTTTTCTATTCGCTTCAGAGTGTCTGGCTTTATGTGGAGGTCCTTGATCCATTTGGAGTTGAGCATAGTACAAGGAGATAAGAATGGATCAATTCGCATTCTTCTGCGTGCTGACCTGCAGTTGAACCAGCACCATTTGTTGAAAAGGCTATCTTTTTTCCACTGGAGTTTTTCAGCTCCTTTGTTGAGGATCAAGTGGCCATAGGTGTGTGGGTTCATTTCTGGATCTTCAATCCTGTTCTGTTGATTTGCCTGCTTGTCACTGTACCAATACCATGCAGTTTTTAACACTGTTGCTCTATACTAATGTTTGAGGTCTGGGATTCTGATTCCCCCAGAAGTGCTATTACTATTGAGAATAGTTTTAGCTATCCTGGGTTTTTTGTTATTCCAGATGAATTTGAGAATTGCTCTTTCTAACTCTATGAAGAACTGAGTTGGGATTTTGATGGGTATTGCGTTGAATCTGTATATTGCTTTTGGCAAAATGGCCATTTTAACTAAATTAATCCTGCCAATCCATGAGCATAGGAGATTTATCCCTTTTTTGAGGTCTTCTTCCATTTCCTTCTTCAGAGTCTTGAAGTTCTTATCATACAGATCTTTCACATGTTTGGTAAGAGTCACCCCAAGCTACTTTATACTGTTTGTGGCTATTGTGAAGGGGGTCATTTCCCTAATTTCTTTCTCAGCCTACTTATCCTTTGAGTAGACAAAGGCTACTGATTTGCTTGAATTGATTTTAGAACCTGCCTCATTGCTGAAGCTGTTTATCAGCTGTAGGAGTTCTCTAGTGGAGTTTTTGGGTCACTTAGATAGAGTATCATATCATCTGCAAATAATGATAGTTTGACTTCTTCCTTTCCAATTTGTATCCCTTTGATCTCCTTATGTTGTCTAATTGCCCAAGCTAGTACCTCAAGTACAATATTGAAAAGATAAGGAGAAAGGGGCACCCCTGTCTGGTCCCTGATTTTAGTGGGATTGCTTTAAGTTTCTCTCCATTTAGTTTGATGCTGGCTACCGGTTTGCTGTATATTGCTTTTACTATGTTTAGGTATGGGCCTTGAATTCCTATTCTTTCCAAGACTTTAAGCATGAAAGGATGCTGAATTTTGTCGAATGCTTTTTCAGCATCCAATGAAATGACCATGTGGGTTTTGTCTTTGAGTTTGTTTATATAGTGGATTGCATTGATGGATTTCTGTATATAGAACCAACCCTGCATCCCTGGGATAAAGCCTACTTGATCATGGTGGCTGATTGTTTTTATGTGTCCTTGGATTCAGTTGGCAAGAATTTTATTGAGTATTTTTGCATCGATGTTCATAAGGGAAATTGGTCTGAAGTTCTCTTTCTTTGTTGGATCTTTGTGTGGTTTTGGTATCAGCATAATTATGGCTTCTTGGTTGGGTAGTGTACCTTCTGTTTCTATTTTGTGGAATAGTTGGAAGAGTATTGATGTTAGGTCTTCTTTGAAGGTTTGATAGAATTCTGCACTGAGACCATCTGGTCCTGTGCTTTTTTTGGTTGGAAGACATTCTATGACCCCCTTCTATTTCTTTAGAGTTTATGAGACTGTTTAGATGATCTAGTTGGTCCTGATTTAATTTTGGTATTTGGGATCTGTCTAGGAAATTGTCTATTTCCTACAGATTCTCCGGTTGTGTTAAGTATAGGCTTTTGTTGGATCTGATGATTTTTGAATTTCCTCAGTTTCTGTTGTTATATCCCCCTTTTCATTTCTAATTTTGGTAATTTGGATACTTTCTCTGTGCCCTTTGGTCAGTCTGGCTAAGGGTTTATCTATCTTGTTGATTTTCTCAAAGAACCAGCTCCTGGATTCATTGATTCTTTGTATGGTTCTCTTTGTTTCCACTTGATTGATTTCAGCCATGAGTTTGATGATTTCCTGTCTTCTACTCCTCCTGGGTAAAGTAGCTTCTTTTTGTTCCAGAGCTTTCAGGTGTGCCATTAAGGTGGTAGTGTATGGTCTCTTCCATTTCTTTTTGGAGGCATTTAGGGCTACTAGTTTTCCTCTTAGCACTGCTTTCATTGTGTCCCAAAGATTTGGGTATGTTGTGCCTTGATTTTCATTAAATTCTAAAAAGTCTCTGCTTTCTTTCTTTATTTCTTCTTTGGCCAAGGTGTCACTGAGTAGAGTATTGTTCAGCCTCCATGTGTATGTGGGATTTCTTTTGTTTTTGTTGCTATTGAAGAACACTCTTATTCCATAGTGATCTGATAGGAGGCATGGGATTAGTTCAATCTTCTTATATTTGCTGAGGTCTGTCTTGTGACCAATTATATGGTCAATTTTGGAGAAGGTACCATGAGGTGCTGAGAAAAAGGTATATTCTTTTGCTTTAGGGTGAAATGTTCTATAAATATCAGTCAAATCCAATTGGTCCAAAGCTTCATTTAGTTTTACTGTGTCCCTGCTTAGTTTCTGTTTTCCTGGTCGGTCCATTGAGGATAGTGGAGTGATAAAGTCACCCACAATTATTGTGTTAGGTGCAATGTGTGCTTTGAGCTTTAGTAAAGTTTCTTTTACAAATGAGGGTGCCCTTGCATTTGGAGCATATATGTTCAGAATGGAGAGTTCTTCTTGGTGGATTTTTCCTTTGACCAGCAAGAAGTGTCCATCCATGTCTCTTTTGATGACTTTAGGTTGAAAGACAATTTTATCTGATATTAGAATGGCTACTCTGGCTCGTTTCCTGAGACCATTGGCTTGTAAAATTGTCTTCCAGCCTTTTACTCTAAGGTAGTTTTTGTCTTTGACATTTAGGTGTGTTTCCTGTATGCAGCAATATGTAGGGTCCTGTTTCCTTATCCAGTCTGTTAGTCTATGACTTTTTATTGGGGAATTGAGTCCACTGATGTTAAGAGATATTAAGGAATAGTGATTATTACTTCCTGTCATTTTTTATGTTATTTTTATATTTGAGTGGTTATCTTCTTTTGGATTTGATGAAAGAAGGTTACTATCTTGCTTTTTCCAGGGTGTAGTTTCCCTCTTTGTATTGGAGTTTTCCTCCTATTATTCTTTGTAGGGCTGTGTTTGTGGAAAGATATTGTGTAAATTTGGTTTTGTCATGGAATATCTTGCTTTCTCCATCTATGGTGATTGAAAGTTTTGCTGGCTGATATTTGTGTTCTCTTATAGTCTGCATGAAGTCTGCCCAGGATCTTCTAGCTTTCATGGTCTCTGGTGAGAAGTCTGGTATGATTCTGATAGGTCTTCCTTTATATGTTACTTGGCCTTTTTTCTTACGGCCTTTAGTATTCTTTCTTTGTTTAGTACATTTGGGGTTTTGATTATTATGTGATGGGAGGTATTTCTGCTCAGGTCCAGTACGTTTAAAGTTCTGTAGGCTTCTTGTATATTCATGGGTATCTCTCTCTTTAAGATAGGGAAGTTTTCTTCCATAATTTTGTTGAAGATATTTGCTGGCTCTTTCAGTTGTAAATCTTCACTCTCATCTGTACCTATAATGCTTAGGTTTGGTCTTCTCATTGTATCCTGGATTTCCTGGATTTCTGTGATACAAGCTTTTTGCATTTTGCATTTTCTTTGACTGTTGAGTCCATGGTTTCTATGGTATCTTCAGCATCTGAGATTCTTTCTTCCATTTCTTGTATTCTGTTGTTCATATTTGCATCCATGGCCCCTGATTTCTTCCCAAGGTTTTCTATCTCCAAAGTTTTCTCGCTTTGTGATTTTTTTAGGTGTTTCTACTTCTGTTTTTAGATCCAGGATGGTTGTGTTCATTTCCTTCATTTGTTTGTTTGTGTTTTTCTTTAATTCTTTAAGAGATTTTTGTGTTTCCTCTTTCATGACTCACTGGCATTTGACTCCTGCATTTCTTTAAGTCTTTTTTGCATTTCTTCTTTATTGGCTTCTATCTCTTGAGCCTTATGCTCCTGAATTTCTTTAAGTGATCTTGTGTTTCCATTATACAGGTTTCTAGCTTATTCATGTTCCCCTGTATTTCTTTAAGAGATTCATTTATGTTCTTTTTGTATTCTTCTAGTAGCATCATGACCAGTGATTTTAAATCCAAATCTTGTTTTTCTGGAGTATTGGCATATCCAGGACTTGCTGATGTTGGAGAGTTTGGTTCAGACGCTGCCATATTGCCTATATTTCTGTTCCTACGTTTGCCCTTTGCCATCTTTTTGTCTCTGAAGTTAGTTGATCATGTCTATGGCTGATGTTTGAGCCTCCTGTGAGGCTGTAGGGCTATTTCTACAACACTGGATGGCTGGGTTTCCCCTGTCACAGATTGCTGATGTGTTTTCCTCCTCTTGGGTGCCCTTGGAGCCCTAGTGTGCCTTGCCCCAGATTGTGTCTATGAACCAGGTGGTGCCCATTTGCTTCTTCAGGGAGTGCTGGTGGTGTATGCTGCAGGGACCTTTTCTGAGGGAATCAGGGAAACACACCTCAGTGTCAAAGACAAAAACTACCTTGCTGGAAGACAATTTTAGAAGCCAATGGTCTCAGGAAACAAGCCGGTCCCCCAATCGGGTTGGTGCACACAAGGTTAGCCTGGCTGCTCAGGCCCTGAGTCTATGCAAAAGCCTGGCAGGCTTATCCCTAAGCAATGTTCACCTCAGGCTATGACTGTTAATTGGTTCTGTCTGGTAGCCAAGATGGTGGTGTGCGTGAGCTCCCTGATAGTGTTGGGAGAGTCTGCCTGGCTAACAACCTCCTGGCCGGGTTGGCACATAGATGGCCCACTGGACAACCCAGGGCTTGGGTGCAATCCAACGCCTGGAGGGCTCAGAATCCTGCTATGTTAGCGTCGGGCTAGGATTGTTAGCCTGCTTTGCCTGCTAGAACTCTTTGGCGTCCATAGCCAAAATGGCGGCGCGAGTGCCCTGGGACAGACTGCTGGGCAAAGAACCTCCTGGCCGGGTTGGCACACCGATGCCCCCCCATGGCCCCCCGAATAGCCCAGGGCCTGGGTGCAGGCCAACGCCTGTCGGGCTTAGATCCCTGCAATGTTGGCCTCAGGCTAAGTCTGTGTACCTTGGGCTGTTGGTTCTCTCTGGCATCAGAGAGCCAAGATGGCGGAGAGCCTCTTGTAACTGACTGGTGGGAGGCAGAGTTCTGATGTGGCTTCAGAGAGTTGAAAGGTGCTGTAAATCCTCTGCCACTTGCAGCCGAGCTGGCTAGCGATGGTCAGTGGTAGCAGCTGCGGGGCCTGCCTGGACCCTGTTGCCTTGGTTCCAATACTGATGGCCCTTCCGCTGGACTAGCTGCTGCTGCCGCCACTGCTGCCACCTCTTAACTTCATATATTAAGGAATCGCTATGACCACATCTTCCATGTTTTCCTCCGTTTTGCAGATTTTCTAAGTAGATGTCCACTCATATGTATATGTATTAGTATTTATCTATTGCATACATACAGCCCCTCTCCATGTGTGTGTATAACATCTTCCCAGCCATATAACTTGTCACCATCTCTATATTAAATAAACTACTGTAAGTCCTACCAATAAATAATAAGATTATTTATTTTACTTTTCTTATGTATCCATCAATGTTTTTTCTTCTTATATAGATCAAAGTTTCAGTCCTAAACCACTTTTTTTCTTTTTGATTTTTCTTACTGCTTTCTGTAAGATGGACCAACTGGTAGCATTTCATCCTTTTAGTTTGCAAAGGTGACTCACATCTTTCTTTCTTTCTTTCTTTCTTTCTTTCTTTCTTTCTTTCTTTCTTTCTTTCTTTCTTTCTTTCTTTCTTTCTTTCTTTAATTGGATATTTTCTATAGAAGGGTAATTTCACAGGATATGGAAAAACAGGATCGTTGTGTTTTTTGTGTCTCATCAGTCAGTGTTCTGATTACTTCTTTTTATTTGATTTCTAAGGAAAAGTGAGATCAATTCTTATCTTTGTCCATAGGGAAGGACATCCCCATCCCCATGAAGCTTATTTTAAGATTTTTTTCCTTTGATTTTGCTTAGTTTGGGAATGATATATGTACCTAGCTGCATGAGTTTTCATCCTTTGCTCTCTTCTTCTTTCTTTTTTCTTTCTATCTCTGAGCATTTTAAATCTGTGATTTAGGATCAGCATTAAGGTGGGCAAAATCCTCATTCATTATTTCTTCAAATAAACCTTTGTTAATATAATTGTTTTCTCTTGCATTTCTCTTTGTGGCATGTCTGTTCATGTGATGATACCTTTCATAGTTGTGCCATAGCTCTGTAATTTTGTTTTGAGACAGATCTACATGTACTGCATAATGCACTTGGACTTACCTGGCAGCCAAGGCATGCCCTGCACTGTGTATTCTCCTGTTTCTGGGTCCCAGCTGCTAAGATTACAGGTGTGTGTGTGCCATACTCAGCCCATCCCACAGTTCTCTGGTATTCTGTTCCATTTATTCTTTTGCTTTTATGTCTGGATCCTTGTTTTATTAGATCCTCAGTCTCTGAGAATTTTTATTGAGCCACATACAGTTTCCTAATGAGCTTATCAAGCCATTCTTCATTTATGTTTCAGAGTGATTTTCCCTTTTCTCAGACATTTTTCTCCTTCCCATTCAATTTTAGAAGTTTCTATTGTTGAATCTTTAATCTCAGAGATTCTTTTCTCTGCCATACTCAATATAGTAGTAAGTCCAGTGAAAAATTGTCATTCTTGATAAACTCTTATTGGTCTCCAATGTTTCTTTTAAATTGTGTGGTAAAGTTTCCGTCTCTTTGTTTACATTACACCATAATCCTTACATACTCTGTTTCATTAGATACTGCAGCATATTAGTTAGATTTAGAAATTCCTTATTGAATCATTACCAAGTTCTTGACATCATCTGATATTGATTCTAAGAGTCTGGCTTTTCAAATGTGAATGACTGTTGTTATATTAAAAAAAAAGCTGTGTTTCTTCTATTTCTTTTTCAGTATATAACACACATGCACACATAATATACTGGCAAAAGGAACTATGCTCAATCTGTCTTTAGTAATTGGCAATGCAGAACAGGGAGTTAAATGTTTCATGGGCTTTGATCATGTTTGAGTCCTCAAAGAGGACTTCACAAGTGTTTCTTCATTTCCCCTCCCTGCTTACATATTTGGGACTGGAGGCTTAGACGGAACAGAGTTGAGAATTTCTTTTCCCCAGGTCAGTAAGGTTCTAATAAACATTTCATGATTTAGGGTTTGGTGCAATTGTTTTCCTGAAGGCAGGTCTTGTCAAGAATATTCTCCATTGGCACATTTCAGTAGTTCCTTGTCTTTTCCCCCTGCCAGAACTTTGATGCATTGTGACAATCTGTCAAATACACAAAAGTTAGGGACCTCCTACCTACTGGGCTGGAAATGGGAAGTTTGTGCACAGTTATTTTTAAAGTGTCATTTAAAAAATTATATAAAGAAATAAAATCATTATTATGATGCTGCATAGTGAAAGGAATACATAGGTTATGATCTAAAGAATTTTTTTTTTTGGCTTGCCTGACTGGTTCTTCAAGTGAAGCCTGGGCAGGCAGCTCCTGGCTCATCTTCAGTAGACACAGATTAGAGCCAAGGGTTTGGTTTTATGAATCAAGGTTCCTGTGCAGATTTGACTCAGGCTGTGAATACAGACATTCTCTAGCTAAAGAACACTTCCTACTTGCTGTCCTTGGGAAAGTCCCAAGGATTTTTTGGATTGATCACTAGTAAGACCATGTAGAATTCCATCCTTAAGACTTTTTGACTAATGACAACTTTTTAGGCAGATTTGTACTTCATACTCACAAGATAAAAAAAGTGGGTAATAGAAGCTTCTCTCTCTTCTCTCTCTCTCTCTCTCTCTCTCTCTTTCTCTGTCCTCTCTTTCTCTCTCATCCTTTTTTTTTACATATTTTCTTTATTTACATTTCAAATGTTATCTCTTTCCTTTTCCCCTCCGAAAACCCCCTATCATATCCCCCCACCACCTGCTCACCAACCCTCCCACTCCCATTTCCCTGTCTGGCATTCCCCTACACTGGGGAAGCAAGCCTTCACAGTACTAAGGGCCACTTCTCCCATTGATATCTGACAAGGCCATCCTCTGCTACATATGCAGCTGGAGCCATAGGTCCCCCTATGTGTACTCTTTGGTTGGTAGTTTAGTCCCTGAGATCTCTGGGTATACTGGTTTGTTCATATTGTTGTTCCTCTTATGGGGCTGCAAACCCCTTCAGAACCTTGGGTCCTTTCTCTAGCTCCTCCATTGGGGATCCAATGCTCAGTCCATTGGTTGGTTGTGAGCATCCAAATCTGTATTTGTCAGGCACTAGTAGAGCCTCTCAGGGGGCATCTATAACAGGCTCCTTTCAGCAAGCACTCGTGGGCATCCACAATAGTGTCTAGGTTTAGTAACTGTATATGGGATGGATCAACAGGTGGAGCTAACTCTAAACGATGTTTCTTTCAGTCTCTGCTTCACACTTTGTCTCTGTATCTCCTTCCATGGGTATTTTGATCCCCTTTCTAAGAAGGACTGACATATCCACACTTTGTTCTTCCTTCTTCTTGAGCTTCATGTGTTCTGTGGGTTGTATCTTGGGTATTTCAAGCTTTTAAACTAATATCCACTTATCAGTGAATGCATACTATGTTTGTTCTTTTGTGATTGGGATACCTCACTCAGGATGATATTTTCTTTTTTTTTTTTTCTTTTCTTTTTTTTTTTTGTGACAGGGTTTCTCTGTATAGCCCTGGCTGTCCTGGAACTCACTCTGTAGACCAGGCTGGCCTCGAACTCAGAAATCTGTCTGCCTCTGCCTCCCAAGTGCTGGGATTAAAGGCGTGTGCCACCACCACCTGGCAGGATGATATTTTCTAGTTCCATACATTTGCCTAAGAATTTTCATGAATTCATTTTAATGAATTAATTTCATGAATTCATTGTGTAAATGTACCACATTTTCTGTATCCATTCCTATGTTGAAGGACATATGGGTTCTTACCAGCTTTTGGCTATTATAAATAAGGCTGCTATGAACATAGTAGAGCATGTGTCTTTATTTCCTGTTGGAGCATCTTCTGGGTATCTGCCCAGGTATATGCCTGGGTCCTCAGGTACTACTATGTCCAATTTTCTGAATAATCTGCAAACTGAGTTCCAGAGTGGTTGTGCCAACTTGCAGTCCCACCAGCAATGGAAGAGTATTCTTTCTCCACATCCTAGCCAGCATCTGCTATCACCTAAAAACCTTATTATCTGCTAAGTTTCTGATCTTAGCCATTCTGACTTGTTTAAGGTGGAATTTCAGGGTTGTTGTGATTTACATTTGCCTGATGACCAAGGATGTTGAACATTTATTTGGGTGCTTCTCAGGCATTTGGTATTCCTCAGTTTAGAACTCTGTACTCTATTTTTTCAATAGGGTTATTTGGTTCTCTGGAGTCTAACGTCTTGAGTTCTTTGTATATATTGGATATCTATCCTCTATTGGATATAAGATTGATAAAGATCTTTTCCCAATTTGTTGGTTGCCATTTTGTCCTGTTGACAGTGTCCTTTGCCTTACCTAAGCTTTGCAATTTTATGAGGTCCCACTTGTCAATTCTTGATCTTGGAGCATAAGCTATTGGTATTCTGTTCAGGAACTTTTCCCGTGCCCATGCCTCAAGGTACTTCCCCACTTTTCTATTAGTTTCAGTTTATCTGGTTTTATGTAGAAGTGCTTGATCCACTTGGACTTGAACTTTGTACAAGGAGATAATGGACTGAGTTGCATTCTTCAACATGCTAACTGCCATTTGAACCACCACCATTTATTGAAAATGCTGTCTTTTTTCCACTGGATGGTTTTAGATCCTTTGTCAAAGATAAAGTGCCCATAAGTGTGTGGGTTCATTTCTGGGTCTTCAACCTGCCTGTCACTGTACCATGCAGGGTTTCTTTTTTGTTTGTTTGTTTGTTTGTTTGTTTGGTCTCAATTACTCTGTAGTATAGCTTGAGGTCAGGGAAGGTGATTCCCCCAGAAATTCTTTTATTGTTGATAATAGATTTTGCTAACCTGAGTTTTTTTGTTATTACAGATGAATTTGCAAATTGCTCTTTCTAATTCAATGAAGAATTGAGTTAGAATTTTGATGGGTATTGCATTGAGTATGTAGATAGTTTTAGGCAAATGGCCATTTTTACTATATTAATCCTACCAATCCATGAGCATGAGAGATATTTCCATCTTCCAAGATTTTCAATTTCTTTCTTCTGGGACTTGAAATTCTTATTGTACAGATCTTGTACTTGCTTAGAGTCACTGCAAGGTATTTTATATTATTTGTAAGTATTGTGAAGGGTTTTTTCCCCCTAATTTTATTCTCAGCCTGTTTGTTCTTTGAGTAGAGGAAGGTCCCTGATTTGTTTGAATAATTTTATATACAGCCACTTTGCTGAAGTTGTTAATCAGGTTTAGGAGTTCTCTGGTAGCATTTTTGGGGTCACTTAAGTATACTATCATATCATCTGCAAATAGTGATATTTTGACTCCTTCCTTTCTACTTAGCATCCATTTGACCTCACTCTGTTGTCTGATTGCTCTGGCTAGGACTTTGAGTACAATATAGATTAGGTAGGGCAAGAATTGACAGTCCCATTCTTGTCTAGTCCTTGATTTTAGTGGGATTGCTTCAAGTTTCTCTCCATTTAGTTTGATGTTGACTACTGGTTTGCTGTATATTGCTTTAAATATGTTTAGGTATGGGTCTTAAATTTCTGCTCTTTCCTTTTATCATGAAGGTTTGATGGATTTTGTCAAATGCTTTCTCAGCATCTAATTAAATAATCACGTGTTTTTTTGAGTTTCTTTATTTAGAGGATTATGTTGATAGATTTCCATATATTGAACCATCCCTGGATCGCAGGAATGAAGCCTACTTGACCATGATGGATGATACTTTTGATGTGTTCTTGGATTCCATTTGAGGGACTTTTATTGAGTATTTTTGCATCAATATTAATAAGGGAATGTGTTCTGAAGTTCTCATTCTTTAATCAGTCTTTGTTTGGTTTAGGTAACAGAATACTTGTAGCTTTATATCATGAATTTGGTAGTGTTCTTTCTGTTTATAATTTGTAGAACAGTTTGAAGAGTATTGGGATTAGGTCTTCTTTGAAGGTCTGATAGAGGTCTGATTAATGACTGCTTCTATTTCTTGAGGGGTTATGGGGATTTTTAATGGTTTATCTTGACCTGATTTAATTTTGGTACCTGGTATCTGTCTAGAAAATTGTCCATTTCCTTCAGATTTTCCAGTTTTATTGAGTATATACTTCTGTAGTAGGATCTGATTTTTTTTGCGGGGGGGGTTTCCTCAGTTTCTGTTGTTATGTCTCCCTTTTCATTTCTGATTTTGTTCATCTGGATATGATCTCTGTGCCCTCTGGTTAGTCTGGCTAAAGGTTTATCTATATTGATGGTTTTCTCAAAGAACCAGCTCCTGGTTTTGTTGATTCTTTGTATAGTTGTTTTTGTTTCTACTTGGTTGTTCTCAGCCCTGAGTTTATTTCCTCCCTTCTACTCCTCTTGGGTGTATTTGCTTCTTTTTGTTCTAGAGCGTTCAGGTGTATTGTCATGCTGCTAGTGTAAACCCTCTCCATTTTCTTTTTGAAGGTACTTAGAGCTATGAATTTTCCTCTTAGCACTGCTTTCATTGTGTCCCATAAGTTTGGGTATGATATGTTCTCATTTTCATTAAATTTTAAAATGTCTTTAATTTCTTTCTTTATTTCTTCCTTGACCAAGCTATCATTGAGTAGAGCATTGTTCAATGTCCATGTGTATGTTTGTTTTCCATTGTTTTTGTTTGAACTTAAGAACAATCTTAGACTGTAATAATCTGATAGGGTGCATGGAATTATTTCTTTATTCCTGTATCTGTTGAGGCCTATTTTGTGACCAATTATATGGTCAATTTTGGAGAAAGTACCATGAGGTGCTGAGAAGAAGATATATTCTTTTGCTTTAAAATGGAATGTTCTATAAATATCTGTTAGGCCTATTTGGTCTATAACTTCCATTAGTTTCACTGTGTCTCAGTTTAGTTTGTGTTTCCATGATTTGTCCATTGCTGAGTATAGTGGGGTATTGAACTCTCCCACTATTACTGTGTGGGGTGCAATGTATGTTTTGAGCTTTAGTCAAGTTTCTTTTATGAATGTGGATGCCCTTGCATTTGGAGTATAGATGTTCAGAATTGAGAGTTCATCTTTGTAGATTATTCCTTTGACCTGTATGAAGTGTCCCTCTTTACCTTTTTTTTTTGACAACTTTTGATTGAAAGTCAATTGTATCTGACATGAGAATAGTCATTCCAGCTTGTTTCTTGAGACCATTTCTTGGAAAATTTTTTCCAGTCTTTGACTGTGAGGTAGTCACTCACACTGTCTTTGTCACTGAGGTGGGTTTCTTGTATGTAGCAAAATATTGTGTCCTGTTTATGTAGCCAATCTCTTAGTCTATGTCTTTTTATTGGAGAATTGAGTCAATTGATATTAAGAGATAATAAGGAAAAGTGATTATTACTTGCTGTTAATTTTGTTGTTAAAGGTAGTATTATGTTTGTGAGGCTATCTTCTTTTGGGTTTGTTGAAAGAAGAATACTTTATTGCTTTTTCTAGGGTGTAGTTTCCCTCCTTGTGTTGGGATTTTCTACCCATTATCCTTTGTAGAGCTGGGTTTGTGGAAAGAAATTATGTAAATTTGGTTTTGTCATGGAATGTCTAGTTTTCTCTGTCTATGGTAATTGAGAGTTTTGCTGGGTATAGTAGCCTGGGCTGACATTTATGATCTCTTAGGGTCTATATGACATCTGCCCAGGATCTTTTGGCTTTTATAGTCTCTGGTACGAAGTCTGGTATAATTCTGATACGTCTGTCTTTATATGTTACTTGACCTTTTTCAGTTACTACTTTTAACATTCTTTCTTTGTTTTGTGAATTTGGTGTTTTGATTATTATGTGACAGGAGAAATTTCTTTTCTGGTCCAATCTATTTGGAGTTTTGTAGGCTTCTTGTATAGTCATGGGCATCTCCTTCTTTAGGTTAGGGTAGTTTTCTTCTAAAACTTTGTTGAAGATATTTACTGGCCCTATCATTTGGGAATCTTTGACCTCTTCTATACCTAGTATCCTTAGGTTTGGTCTTCTCATTGTGTCCTGGATTTCCTGGATGTTTTGGGTTAGGAGCATTTTATTTGACTGTTGTGTCAATGCTTTCTATGGTATCTTATGCACCTGAGACTTTCTCTTCTATCTTTTGTATTCTGTTGGTGATGCTTGCATCTATGACTGCTGATCTCTTTTCTAGGTTTTCTGTCTCCAGAGTTGTTTCTCTTTGTGATTTCCTTATTGTTTCTACTTCCATTTTTAGATCCTGGATGGTTTTGTTCAATTCCTTCACCTGTTTGGATGTGTTTGCCTGTAATTCTTTAAGGGATTTTTGTGTTTCCTCTTTAATGACTTCTACCTGTTTACCCATGTTCTCCTGTATTTCTTTAAGTCAGTTATTTATGTCCTTCTTAAAGTCCTCTATCATCATCATGAGATGTGGTTTTAAATCCAAATATTGCTTTTCTGGTGCATTGGGGTATTGAAGATTTGCCTTTCTTGGAGAACTGGGTACTGATGATGCCATTTAGCCTTGGTTTCTGTTGGTAAGGTTCTTGTGCTGGCCTTTTGCCATCTTGTTATCTCTGTTTTAGTTGGTCTTGCTTTCTCTGGCTGGAGTTTGTCCCTCCTGTGGGCCTGTAAGTCTGTGTCAGCATTCCTGGGAGACCAATTCTTTCCTGGCAGGACCTGTATATAGAGGGTTGTGGGACAACCTTAGCTCCTGGGTTTAGATGGAACCTAGAAGGATCTTGTCCCAGCTGCTTCACTGTTTCTGGGCCCTGTGTGCTCCTGGCCAGACCTGCCTTAGAGAGTCACTGGAGAGAAAGCTTCTTAATGATCAATTCCCATGTATCACAGGGCAAAACCGGTGTATAGAGTAACTAGTTCTTTCTTTCCAGAAACATTATTTCTATGTCTCTGAGATTTTAGAGACTATGTTTCAGGAATATTGCTAATAACCACATTAGAATTTGCATTAATGTTAATTTGAAGTGTATCTGAGAGCATCTATAGAGACCACAATAAAACATATGTTCCCCTCAGTTAACCAGAAGAAAGAACTGAAACTCAAGTGTCAGAACATGTCTGAGAACACATAGAAGTCATGGATCATTGTCTGGAAAGACCTGCACTTACACTCTACACATCACGATATAGGTATTCCGAGAAAACTCTTATAACAGATTGAGTAAATCTAATAAAGAGAGCCCTTTTCAGAGATTGCCTAAATCCCCATCCTTGATCTTTCATCTTGCATCTGGAAAGCTACCCCTTTTAGAGGCATCTCTGCATATATATCACTAACATCAGTCACTTCAGAAATGAACCAGTGGAAGGGAAAAAGCTATGAAAAGAAGGGCTATACTCCCTGGAAATGCACACAATAGTGATTTTTTTTCCCAAGGAGAGACTAATTACCTTTCGAAATTCCAAAAATGTCAAACTGATTATGGAGTATGCTCTTTTTTCTTATAACATCACATGCACAAGAGTTATTTTGGGATAATGAGCAATTTTAATCTTGCTTAATAAAAGCTATTCACAGGGCACTTTAGGAGGTATCTGCATATAAGTAGTCTTTCTAAACTACTTTCTCCTTTCAGTGGCATTTATTCAAGAGTATGCAAATTTTTCTAAAACTGGCAGCTAAATTTAGAAATCGGAAGGGCAAAGCTATAAACCTGAGTAAATTTTCTGTTTTTAAAAAGGTATCTAGAAAAAATAAAAGAAAGGAGAGAAAATGAATAGAATATGAATTTAATAAGGCTTACAAACTATAAAATTATTGATAAAAATTAATTCACATGTTCAAATTTTCATCTATGTTTGAGGTTCATAAATGAAAAAAATTAAGTGGAAAGTACTTGTTACCTCAGTTTTAGCATTACTAATATCAGGCCATCTTACATTCCCAAAAAATTTTAATTGATAATTGGAGGTTTTTTGGAAAATTCTAGAAAAGGCTGCAAAAGCAGTAGTAAGCCAGGATTGTAGGTTCCATTTTCAATTCTCTGTGTGGTCCAGGAACTATCAGCTGGCTAGAGATGTAAACTCCTAGGCTCTACCTGAAATACACAGAATCAGACTCTGCACATTACCAGGATACTACCATACTGCCTTCTCCAATGTTCATGTTCAGGGAGTCTAAGCACAAACTGAAAAACAAGAAGAGTTCTATTTTGAAGTAGCCATAGTGATCAAATACTCACTTGGCTTCTGGTTAGCTATCCCTCTATGTAACCCCTCAGCACACAATGTGCTTCCTTCCTTCCTTCCTTCCTTCCTTCCTTCCTTCCTTCCTTCCTTCCTTCCTTCCTTCCTTCCTTCCTTCCTTCCTTTCTATATATGTGTCTGTGTGTTTATGTGTACATGTATGCATGTATATGTGTGCACATGTATGTTTGCATGTATGTAAGCATGTTTGTGGGAGCTTGTCTGGGCACTGGGGGTTTAAACACTGGTTTTCATGATTGCTTGCATGGAGAGTGTCTCTTCCACTGGGCCATTTCCTAAGCTCAACTGGCCACTTTTTTACTCATTCCCTATCTTCATGGCTTTGAGAAGTGTTGCAAATATGTAAATTTAATAGTCTGTTTACAGGGTAAAAGCTATATTTCGGGGTGGTGCAGGGTGGGCTGGGGAGGTGGAATAGTGCAATGGGTAATCTACTTACTGTATGAAAACTTGTCTTCTGCCTAAAATGTTTCTCTTTAGTTATAACATAGCTAAATGTCAGGCTTGCTGATTAGCAAACTTAATTTTTATTAATGCTCCATTTTATATCCTATTGTCTTATTTGGCAGACAGGATTGAGTTTCTGGAAAGTATGAAATTCATGTCATGCTAACGTTATTTTCCTTTCATGGAGGTTTCCTCTGTGGTTTTCCTGAGGTAGCATCTGTTCATTCGTCAGAAGGGATGGATTGCCTATGCAAAGTTGAGCACGCGGAAAGCTGCTGTGAGGAAGCAAAATGCACCACACATGAAAAACACTAATAAAATGTATGTGCATATCCTACAAATGCCATAGAATAGCCAGCTATCAACTAGTCATTAACTGTTAAAAAAAAAAATTCTGCATTTCTCAGTCTCCCAAATAATTGGCAAAAAGGAGGAGAAGATTTTTCAGGAGTATTTTTGCTCAAGCCCAATTCAAATTGGTGACTTCATTTGGTTCTATTGCTGATTCTATAACCTCAGAGACTAAATGCATGCAGTTCTTTTTACCAGATATCTGAGGTGCGCTGTCTAGCTGGATGCATTAAGAGTGCATATGAGGGAAGAGCCACTATCAGTGGAACCAAGGCGACAGGGTCCTGGCAGCCCCTGTGCCTGCAACCACTGACCATCGCTGGCCAGCCGGGCTGCAAGCTGTGGAGTTACAGTGCTTTTCACCGCACTGAAGCCACATCAGAACTCTGCCTCCCGCCAGTCAGTAATGAGAGTCTCTCCACCATCTTGGCTCTCAGACACCAGAGAGAAATGACAGCCTGAAGTACTCAGACTTAGCCCTAGGCCAACATCGCGGGGGGGTCTAAGCCCGACAGGAATTAGACTGTACCCAGGCCCTGGGCTTTCCGGTGCGCCCTCTGTGTGCCAACCCAGCCAGGAAGTTGTCAGCCCGGCAGACTGTCCCGGGACTTGCAGAGGGTGCATGCAGCGCCACCTTGGCTACCTGACAGAACCAATTAGCAGTCATAGCCCGAGGTGAACATTGCTCGGGCCTAAGCCTGTCAGGTTTTTGCCTGGACTCAGGGCCTGAGCAGCTAGGCTAGCTTTGTGTGCACCAACCCGGTGGGGGATCGGCTGCCTGGCAGAGTGATCAGCACTCGGAAAAGGTCCTCACAGCATACATCATCATCACTCCCTGAAGGAAGAAACAGGTATCACCTGGTTCACAGAGACAATCTGGGGCAAGGCACACTAGGGCTGCAAGGGCACCCAAGAGGAGGACAGCACATCAGCAATCTGTAACAGGGGAAACCCAGCCATCCATTGTTGCAGAAATAGCCCTACAGCCTCACAAGAGGCACAAACACCAGGCAGAGACAAGATCAACTAACACCAGAAATAACAAGATGGCAAAGGGCAAACGTAGGAATGCTACCAACAGAAATCTAGGCAATATGGCAGCATCTGAACCAAACTCTCCAACAATAGCAAGTCCTGGATACCACAACACACCAGAAAAACAAGATTTGGATTTAAAATCACTGGTCATGATGCTGTTAGAGAAACACAAAAAGGATATAAATGAATCTCTTAAAGAAATAAAGGGGAACATGAATAAGCTAGAAACACATATAATGGAAACACAAAAATCACTTAAAGAAATTCAGGTGAATAAGGCTCAAGAGATAGAAGCCAAGGATGAAATGCAAAAAAAAAAAAAAAAAAACCCTTAAAGAAATGCGGGAGAACTTGAGTCAACAGGCAGAAGTCATGAAAGAGTAAACAAAAAAGTAAGCTCAAATCCAAATGGATCAAGGACCTCCACATAAAGCCAGACACTCTGAAGCTAATAGAAAAGAAACTGGGGAAGACCCTTGAGGACATCGGTACAGGGAGAAAGTTTCTGAACAGAACACCAATAGCGTATGCTGTAAGAGCAAGAATTGACAAATGGGACCTCATAAGGTTACAGAGTTTCTGTAAGGCAAAGGACACCATCAAGAGGACAGATCGGCAACCAACAAATTGGGAAAAGATCTTCACCAATCCTACATCAGATAGAGGGCTAATATCCAATATATATAAAGAACTCAAGAAGTTAGACTCCAGAAAACCGAACAACCCTATTAAAAAATGGGGTACAGAGTTAAACAAAGAATTCTCACCTGAAGAATTTCGGATGGCGGAGAAGCATCTTAAAAAATGCTCAACTTCATTAGTCATTAGGGAAATGCAAATCAAAACAACCCTGAGATTTCATCTTACACCAGTCAGAATGGCTAAGATTAAAAATTCAGGAGACAGCAGGTGTTGGAGAGGGTGTGGAGAAAGAGGAACACTCCTCCACTGCTGGTGGGGTTGCAAATTGGTACAACCACTCTGGAAATCAGTCTGGCGGTTCCTCCGAAAACTGGGCACCTCACTTCCAGAAGATCCTGCTATACCACTCCTGGGCATATACCCAGAGGATTCCCCACCATGTAATAAGGATACATGCTCTACTATGTTCATAGCAGCCCTATTTATAATTGCCAGATGCTGGAAAGAACCCAGGTATCCCTCAACAGAAGAGTGGATGCAAAAAATGTGGTATATCTACACAATGGAGTACTATTCAGCCATTAGAAACAATGAATTCATGAAATTCTTAGGCAAATGGATGGAGCTAGAGAACATCATACTAAGTGAGGTAACCCAGACTCAAAAGGTGAATCATGGTATGCACTCACTAATAAGTGGTTATTAACCTAGAAAACTGGAATACCCAAAACATAATCCACACATCAAATGAGATACAAGAAGAAAGCAGGAGTGGTCCCTGGTTCTGGAAAGACTCAGTGAAACAGTATTTGGCAAAACCAGAACGGGGAAGTGGGAAGGGGTGGGAGGGAGGACAGGGGAAGAGAAGGGGGCTTACGGGACTTTCGGGGAGGGGGGGGGCTAGAAAAGGGGAAATCATTTGAAATGTAAATAAATTATATCGAATAAAAAAATAACAATAAAAAAAAAGAATTAAAGGAAAACACAAACAAACAAATGAAGGAACTGAACACAACCATCCTGGATCTAAAAACAGAAGTAGAAACACCTAAGAAATCACAAAGGGAGAAAACTTTGGAGATAGAAAACCTTGGGAAGAAATCAGAGGCCATAGATGCAAATATCAACAACAGAATACAAGAGATGGAAGAAAGAATCACAGATGCCGAAGATACCATAGAAACCATTGACTCAACAGTCAAACAAAATGCAAAATGCAAAAAGCTTGTATCTCAGAACATCCAGGAAATCCAGGACACAATGAGAAGACCAAACCTAAGGATTATAGGTATAGATAAGAGTGAAGATTTACAACTGAAAGGGCCAGCAAATATCTTCAACAAAATTATGGAAGAAAACTTCCCTATCTTAAAGAGAGAGATACCCATGAATATACAAGAAGCCTACAGAACTCCAAACGTACTGGACCTGAGCAGAAATACCTCCCATCACATAATAATCAAAACCCCAAATGTACTAAACAAAGAAAGATTATTAAAGGCCCTAAGAGAAAAAGGCCAAGTAACATATAAAGGAAGACCTATCAGAATCATACCAGACTTCTCACCAGAGACCATGAAAGCTAGAAGATCCTGGGCAGATCTCATGCAGACTCTAAGAGAACACAAATGTCAGCCAAGATTACTATACCCAGCAAAGCTCTCAATCACCATAGATGGAGAAACCAAGATATTCCATGACAAAACCAAATTTATACAATATATTTCCACAAACCCAGCCCTACAAAGAATAATAGGAGGAAAACTCCAATACAAAGAGGGAAACTACACCCTGGAAAAAGTAAGATAGTAACCTTCTTTCATCAAACCCAAAATAAGATAACCACTCAAATATAAAAATAACATCAAAAATGACAGGACGTAATAATCACTATTCCTTAATATCTCTTAACATCAATGGACTCAATTCCCCAATAAAAAGTCATAGACTAACAGACTGGATAAGGAAACAGGACCCTACATATTGCTGCATACAGGAAAAACACCTCAGTGTCAAAGACAAATACTACATCAGAGTAAAAGGCTGGAAAACAATTTTACAAGCAAATAGTGTTAGAAAACAAGCCAGAGTAGCCATTCTAATATCAGATAAAATTGACTTTCAACCTAAAGACATCAAAAGAGATACAGAAGGACACTTCTTGCTGGTCAAAGGAAAAATCCACCAAGAAGAACTCTCCATTCTGAACATCTATGCTCCAAATGCAAGGGCACCCTCATTTGTAAAAGAAGCTTTACTAATGCTAAAAGCACACATTGCACCTAACACAATAATTGTGGGTGACTTCAACACTCCACTATCCTCAATGGACCAATCAGGAAAACAAAAAATTAACAGGGACAAGGTAAAACTATTTGAAGCTTTGGGCCAATTGGATTGGACTGATATTTATAGAACATTTCACCCTAAAGCAAAAGAATATACCTTTTTCTCAGCAGCTCATGGTACCTTTTCAAAAATCGACCATATAATTGGTCACAAGATAGATCTCAACAAATATAAGAAGATCAAACTAATCCCATGCTCCTATCAGACCACTATGGAGTAAGAGTGGTCTTCAATAGCAACAAAAAACACAGAAAGCTCACATACACATGGAGGCTGAACAATACTCTACTCAATGACACCTTGGCCAAAGAAGAAATAAAGAAAGAAATCAGAGACTTTTTAGAATTTAATGAAAATGAAGGCACAACATACCCAAATCTATGGGAAACAATGAAAGCAGTGCTAAGAGGAAAACTCATAGCCCTGAGTGCCTCCAAAAAGAAACGGGAGAGAACATACACTAGCAGCTTAATGGCACATGTGAAAGCTCTAGAACAAAAAGAAGCTATTTCACCCAGGAGGAGTAGAAGACAGGAAATCATCAAACTCATGGCTGAAATAAATCAAGTGAAAACTAAGAGAACCAAGCAAAGAATCAACGAATCCAGGAGCTGGTTCTTTGAGAAAATCAACAAGATAGATAAACCCTTAGCCAGACTGACCAAAGGGCACAGAGAAAGTATCCAAATTAACAAAATTAGAAATGCAAATGGGGATATAACAACAGAAACTGAAGAAATTCAAAAAATCATCAAATCCTACTACAAAAGACTGTATTCAGCTGGAGAATCTGAAGGAAAAGGACAATTTCCTAGACAGATACCAAATACCAAAATTAAATCAGGACCAAATACATCATCTAAACAGTCCTATGACCCCTAAAGAAATAGAAGGTGGTCAGTGAAAGTCTTCCAACCAAAAAAAGCACAGGACCAGATGGTTTCAGTGCAGAATTCTATCAGACCTTCAAAGAAGACCTAACACCAATACTCTTCACACTATTCCACAAAATAGAAACCGAAGGAACACTATCCAACTCCTTCTACGAAGCCACAATTACACTGAAACCAAAACCACACAAAGATCCAACAAAGAAAGAGAACTTCAGACCAATTTCCCTTATGAACATCGATGCAAAAATATTCAATAGAATTCTTGCCAACTGAATCCAAGAACACATAAAAACGATCATCCACCATGATCAAGTACACTTTATCCCAGGGATACAGGGTTGGTTCAATATACAGAAATCCATCAATGCAATCCACTACATAAACAAACTCAAAGACAAAAAACACATGGTCATTTCATTGGATGCTGAAAAAGCATTTGATAAAATTCAGCATCCTTTCAACCTTAAAGTCTTGGAAAGAACAGGAATTCCCGGCCCTTACCTAAACATAGTAAAAGCAATATACAGCAAACCGGTAGCCAATATCAAACTAAATGGAGAGAAACTTGAAGCAATCCCACTAAAATCAGGGACTAGACAAGGATGCCCTCTCTCTCCTTATCTTTTCAATATTGTACTTGAGGTACTAGCTTGGGCAATTAGACAATATAAGGATGTCAACAGGATGTAAATTGAAAACGAAGAAGTCAAACTATCATTATTTGCAGATGATATGATAGTCTACCTAAGCGACCCAAAAAACTCCACTAGAGAACTCCTACAGCTGATAAACAACTTCAGCAAAGTAGCAGGTTATAAAATCAACTCAAGAAAATCAGTAGCCTTCCTGTACTCAAAGAATAAGCAGGCTGAGAAAGAAATTAAGGAAATGACACCCTTAATAGCCACAAACAGTATAAAGTACCTTGTTGTGACTGACCAGACAAGTGAAAGATCTGTATGACAAGAACTTCAAGACTCTGAAGAAGGAAATGGAAGAAGACCTCAGAAAATGGAACAATCTCCCATGCTCATGGATTAGCAGGATCAATATAGTTAAAATGGCCATTTTGCCAAAAGCAATATACAGATTCAATGCAATACCCATCAAAATCCCAACTCAGTTCTTCATAGAGTTAGAAAGAGCGATTCTCAAATTCATCTGGAATAACAAAAAACCCAGGCTAGCTAAAACTATTCTCAACAACAAAAGAAATTCTGGGGGAATCGGTATCCCTGACCTCAAGCAATACTACAGAGCAATAGTGTTAAAAACTGCATGGTACTGGTACAGTGACAGGCAGGTGGAACAGGATTGAAGATCCAGAAATGAACCCACACACCTATGGCCACTTGATCCTTGACAAAGGGGCTGAAAACATCCAATGGAAAAAAGATAGCCTTTTCAACAAATGGTGCTGGTTCAACTGGAGGTCAGCATGCAGAAGAATGCAAATTGATCCATCCTTTTCTCCTTGTACTAAGCTCAAATCCAAATGGATCAAGGACCTCCACATAAAGCCAGACATTCTGAAGCAAATAGAAAAGAAACTGGGGAAGACCCTTGAGGACATTGGGACAGGGGGAAAGTTCCTGAACAGAATACTAATAGCATATGCTCTAAGATCAAGAATAGACAAATGGGACCTCATAAAATTACACAGTTTCTGTAAGGCAAAGGACACCATCAAAAGGACAAATCGGCAACCAACAAATTGGGAAAAGATCTTCACCATCCCTACATCAGATAGAGGGCTAATGGCCAATATATACAAAGATCTCAAGAAGTTAGACCCCAGAAAGTCAAATAACCCTATTAAAAATGAGGTACAGAGCTAAACAAAGAATTCTCACCTGAAGAACTTTGGATGGCTGATAAGCATCTTAAAAACTCCTCAACTTCATTAGTCTTTAGGGAAATGCAACCCTGAGATTTCACCTTACACCAGTCAGAATGGTAAGATTAAAAACTCAGGAGACAGCAGGCGTTGGTGAGGATGTGGAGAAAGAGGAACACTCCTCCACTGCTGGTGGGTTGCAAATTGGTACAACCACCCTAGAAATCAGTCTGGCGGTTCCTCAGAAAACTGGGTAGGTCACTTCCGGAGGATCCTGCTATTCCACTCCTGGGCATATACCCAGAGGATTCCCCAGCATGTAATAACATTCCCAACATTCCCACTATGTTCATAGCAGCCCTATTTATAATAGCCAGAAGCTGGAAAGAACCAGGTGTCCCTCAATGGAAGAATGGATGCAAAAAAAATGTGGTATATATACACAATGGAATACTATTAAGCCATTAGAAAGAATGAATACATGAAATTTTTAGACAAATGGATGGAGCTGGAGTACATCATACTAAGGGAGGTAATCCAGTCTCAAATGATTAATCATGGTATGCATTCACTAATAAGTGGATATTAGCCTAGAAAATTGGAATACCCAAAACATAATCCATACACCAAATGATGTACAAGAAGAACGGAGGAGGGGCCTGGTCCTGGAAAGACTCAGTGTAGCAGTATAGGGCAAAACCAGAACAGGGAAGTGGGAAGGGGTGGATGGGAGAACAGTGGTAAGGAAGAGGGCTTATGGGACTTACGGGGAGTGGGGGACCAGAAAAAGGGAAATCATTTGAAATGTAAATAAAATATATATCGAATAAAAAATTATTTAAAAAAAACCTGAAAAAAGTGCATATGAGGCAGATAAAGCATCCTTTAGCTCATGGAAGGCAACTATTCTTAATTAAACATCTATTTACTGCTTTCTGTGTCATCACGTCTCAAACATTCCTTCCTCAGGGCACTCTACTAGTTTATTGTGATTTAGCAAGGAAAGTTATAAAAGAAGTTGAGAAAAACTTGGACATTTTAAAGGAGAAAACCTAAAATTGAAAATAGATTGTCTCTCCTTAGTTCCAAAGTTGACTTGTCTACCATAGCATTATTAAATTTTACATTAACCAGAATACCTCTAGATGTACTTTCAGGTGTTCCTGAGCCATTCTTCCTTCCCAGAGGACTCAGCTATGGACAGGAAGCCTCCTACACACTGGAACATCTCTTTCTTCTCTGATGTGGCTACTGAAAGCACCGAGAACTGTACTTGAGTTGCTAAAATCTGGTCTGAGAACACAAGTACAAGCTACAAACCTCTACAACCAAGAGGATCCTCAGAGTGACAAGTTACTGGTGAATCCATCAGTGCTTAGTAGCTTGGAAACACCTACTTGGCAAGTGTTGAACACAAAGGCTTGGTGGATTGAGGGTTGCCTCATTTACAGCTGTGCTCACTCAGCTCTACACCAGGAAACTTAGACATTATCAGGAAAGCTCTCAGCAAGAACTCTTCTCAGCTGGGGACATATTTTTTTACCAAGTGTCCGGAACACATTAGGGGATGACCCTGACCTTTTCCATCAAGAACTGGTTATGTGCCTCCATTCTCAAAGTTACCAGAATGCTTCTAGTAGCTCTCAGGAGTCTTCAGTGACTTTACTTAGTCACTTTAATTTCTACCACAATTGTCCGCTTCTTCTGATTAGATTTTACACGAGGTCTTTATGCAAGTGCTTCTCGATCACTCCAAAGTACATCCCCATCTGTGAAGGGCCTTAAATCTCAGGAAGTCATCATGTCTGTCTGCATCTGCTTGGCAAATAGAGAACTGAAAATTCAGGGGAGAATAAGTAGTAAGTGTGCGGAAGCCCAGAGAGCAGTGAAATGCTTGGTTCAACTTCGTGAAGGCTTTCTTGGACTCCGTTCAGGCTTTGTTTACACAGCTTGGAGGTTTGCATGTAATTAATGGTTAACCTTTCAGAAATTATTCTCTCTCCAAGCCCTGGTTTTGTCTCTGGTGAAGAGGGATTCTATAGCACCTCCCATATTTCTTATTGTGATGAAATGAGGTGATCTTTGTGAAGCTCTGGGATCCCCAGAGGAGTGAGTAGGTGAGAAATGGCAAATGCTATTTTCCTCTTTGATAATATCCTCCTGAAGAACAAAATAATTTTATTGACGTAGATTATTAGGAACAGAAGATTTCAATACAGATAGGAGTGAGGCGAAGGAGTGAGTAAGATTAATCAAAGCTAAGTGTGAGAGAGCAAAATAGGAAGCTAATACTTTGTAAGATAAGCTAATTTACAAATAGGTTTTTTACCAAAGGTTTAAACAAATGTATTTGGAGTAGGTGAATAGCTCTGCTCCCTGAAGCCAAAGGTTGCTAAACATAAATCCAAGTGTCAGGGGTAGGATAACTCCCTAGGCTTTATTGGTCAGGGGGGCTCCAGATGGCCTCAAAACAATATAAGCTATTGTCACTGCTTTTGGTTGCCCCCCCACCACTAGATGTTGAGACTCTATTGTTAAAGACACAATACCGCTTGGTTGCAATTCATAGAGAAATAAATTTTGAATTGACCTAAAAGCTTCCTCTTTGATGATTAACATTAATGTAAAGAACTACAAGCTACTGGGGGAGAAAAAAACCACCAATTGTATTACCTAGCTATGTATCTGCATGCTACAATATCAATCTCCCCAGAAAGATATGCCGATAGTGGCATGGCTCCCAAAGAGATAACCAACTACTTTATGACTAAATTTCAGACCATTTCCATAAGAATGAATCCACGTCTGGTACTATAAACCTGGTCAAAATCCTTTGGCTAGGGAGTTCAGACTTCGGAGGAAAAGCTTATGTTGTTGTTGATTTCCTAAGTGAACAGGATGTCAATTTGCCTTATCAATATTTGTGTTTATTGCCATGGATTAGTGCATCTCTCAGTTTTTTCTCAGAGACACTTCTGTTTGGGGGCAATGGTTAAAGCAGAGACTCATAATACTACTTGAGAAATTTGAGTTCCCTTTGGGAGTTCTTAGTCTCCTTAATAAAATGTTTAAAAACAGACTCAGGAAGAAGTTCAAGGAACATTTTATTAGAGTCTGAAAGAAAAACAACAGGGCAGACATGCTGTAGAAATCGCTGCAGCTGGTAGGAGGAGGGAGATGGGTAAGAGGAAGAGAGAAAGCAATACCTTCTAAGTTAGAGTCCAAGAAAGCTGAACGTTTAGCAAAGAAGGGTCGGAAGCAGCTGCACGGTCGAATGGGATTCAGAGAAAGAGTGAGAAAGCCCTGCGTGTCACGGAAAGCGTGCTGAGGCTTCTGGCTGGTATCCAAAAGAAAAGGAGAAGTTTTCCTTCATTTTATACTTCTTTGAGTTAGAACTAAGAGAGTAAGTGGGCTTAGCAGTAATTCTTGGTGGAAGTTTGGTAAGACACTGCATCCTGTCTAGGGAGACTTGGTTCATTATCTTATTAAAGTTGATAATTACTTTTCTTTCTTCATCTTCTTACTGTCTTCAGATAACTCAGCTTTTCTGAGGAGTGCTCTTCTGGCCTTTCAATCCCTGTAAAAATAACTGTCACAAGTGTGGAGGATAAGTAACTGTTGAAGGTTCAGCCCCGAAGGGAAGGCCTATATCCCCATTAAGATGAAGGGAACAGTTATGTTGAGTACAGGCTCTTGTAGTAGGATCTGATGATTTTTTGGATTTCCTCAGTTTCTGTTGTTATATCTCCCTTTTCATTTCTAAGTTTGTTAATTTGGATACTTTCTCTGTGCCCTTTGGTTAGTCTGGCTAAGGGTTTATCTATCTTGTTGATTTTCTCAAAGAACCAGCTCCTGGTTTTGTTGATTTTTTGTATGGTTCTCTTTGTTTCTACTTGATTGATTTCGGCCCTGAGTTTGATGATTTCCTGCCTTCTACTCCTCCTGGGTGAAATAGCTTCTTTTTGTTCCAGGGCTTTCAGGTGTGTCATTAAGCTGGTAATGTATGCTCTCTCCATTTTCTTTTTGGAGGCACTCAGGGCTATGAGTTTTCCTCTTAGCACTGCTTTCATTGTGTCCCATAGATTTGGGTATGTTGTGTTTTCATTTTCATTGTGTTCTAAAAAGTCTTTAATTTCTTTCTTTATTTCTTCCTTGACCAAGGTATCATTGAGTAGAATATTGTTCAGTTTCCACGTGTATGTGGGTTTTCTGTTGTTTTTGTTGCTATTGAAGACCACTTTTACTCCATAGTGATCTGATAGGAGGCATGGGATTAATTCGATCTTCTTATATTTGTTGAGGTCTGACTTGTGACCAATTATATGGTCGATTTTGGAGAAGGTAGCATGAGGTGCTGAGAAAAAGGTATGTTCTTTTGTTTTAGGATAGAATGTTCTATATATATCTGTTAAATCTAATTGGTCCAAAGCTTCAATTAGTTTCATTGTATCCCTGTTTAGTTTGTGTCCCATCAGCCCCCTTCCATCCCCCTGTTTTCCCACCCAACACTTTCCACTTGCCTGTACTGGTTTTGCTCTATACTGCTTGACTGAGTCTTTCCAGAACCACCAGACTGATTTCCAGAGTGGTTGTACCAATTTGCAACCCCACCAGCAGTGGAGGAGTGTTCCTCTTTTTCCACATCCTTGCCAACATCTGCTGTCTCCTGAATTTTTAATCTTAGCCATTCTGACTGGTGTAAGGTGAAATCTCAGGGTTGTTTTGATTTGCATTTCCCTAATAGCTAATGATGTTGAGCACTTCTTAAGATGCTTCTCCGCCATCTGAATTTCTTCAAGTGAAAATTCTTTGTTTAACTCTGTACTCCATTTTTAATAGGGTTATTTGGTTTTCTGGAGTCTAACTTCTTGAGTTCTTTATATATATTGGATATTAGCCCTCTATCTGATGTAGGGTTGGTGAAGATCTTTTCCCAATTTGTTAGCTACCGATTTGCCCTTTTGATGGTGTCCTTTGCCTTACAGAAACTTTGTAATTTTATGAGGTCCCATTTGTCAATTCTTGATCTTAGAGCATAAGCTATTGGTGTTCTGTTCAGGAATTTTCCCCCTGTACAGATGTCCTCAAGGGTCTTCCCCAGTTTCTTTTCTATTAGCTTCAGAGTGTCTGGCTTTATGTGGAGGTCCTTGATCCATTTGGATTTGAGCTTAGTACAAGGAGACAAGGATGGATCAATTCGCATTCTTCTTCATGCTGACCTCCAGTTGAACCAGCACCATTTGTTGAAAAGGCTATCTTTTTTCTATTGGATGTTTTCAGCCCCTTTGTCAAGGATCAAGTGGCCATAGGTGTGTGGGCTCATTTCTGGATCTTCAATCCTGTTCCATTGATCTACCTGCCTGTCACTGTACCAATACCATGCAGTTTTTAACACTATTGCTCTGTAGTATTGCTTGAGGTCAGGGATACTGATACCCCCAGAATTTCTTTTATTGTTGAGAATAGTTTTAGTGACCTTTTTAATGGTGTCAACATTTTTCTCAGCTTGTCTTCAGTGCTGTCTTTCTATTGAAAAGGGAGGCCAAGAATCAGAAACAGGGTAGTTAAAAAACTATAGCCTTGTAGACTCCTACCACCTGATTCCATTTTTCTGAGGTCATGGCAATGACTTAACAAGTAAGCCTTGAGAATGTACCCGGTGAGTCCAGTGATACTCAGGACAGGGGACTGCTCCAGTGGTTGCAACTGTGTGCTCACTACTGCTTGCAGCCATCTGTTCAAGTAGGAACAAAGTTGGGGTCAGTTTAAGCATCTCCTTTTCCCTTTCTGTACTTAATACCATTGTCTTATTTTATTCCAAATGTCTTAAGTATGCAAAGTTTCTTTTCTGTGTGTAAGCATACTGGATATGATCCAGTACGGATCCAAAAGTTAATGGAGCAGATCCACATAATCAGAGGATGGCTCAGGCAGGATCTATGTTACCTTTCTGGGGCCTCAACTTAGAGATGACAGAGAGAAAAGGTTTGCGTAAAATTCCATGTTAGAATTCTTGATGATTGCACTGGTAAGAGAAAGACCCATTTTTGTTCCTGGAAAATGGAAATACAACAAAGTCCGTGCTGATGAAGCTGTTTGAAAGGTAGAGTAAGTCAATCCTCAGCACAGCACTCTTGGTTTGTAGCCTCTCATGCAGCCAATGTATTGTTAAGCATATAAATGCTGTCTGCAACAGTTGCAGTATCAATTTTGATAATGGAATGGTATAAGATATATATTAAACACAACTGTCCCAGGTGAGCATGTTTGCTTCACTTTTGTGAACTTGTTGCTTTAAACGCCCATTAGCAGCATTCTGTCAGAAATGCCATTCAATGCTTTCTTCCTAAGCATCTAGCTGCTTTATCTTATCTTTCATAGCCTCTTGCCCTCTTGCCTGGTTTGACTTCCTCCTCTAAACCAGCAGGTGGGATCTTCCTGTCTCAGTCCCCAACTCCTTTCCTTGGTTCCAAAACATTGTTGCCATATGACTGTCTAGTTGGTTTTCCAGTGCCTCTGGCCTTCTGACTGGAGAAAACAGGGGAAGGGGTATGCAACTCCCTAGCTCCAAAGGGATGCTCTTACTGTGGTGGGGGCTGAACTTCAGTTTGGGCTAGGGGCACAATGCTTTTACCAGGTGTTAAAGTTTTACATTTCCTCACAAGCATTGTTCTTTTGCCATTGACTTGCAAATACTTTACAGTTTTCTCTTTTCCTTTGGAGTTGTCTTAGTTATTAATTAAAAAATATATAAATTTATTGATCACCTGTTGTGACAAGGATATAAAATATTTTTACATCTGTCCTCTTTTCTCCCTAAGGGCACCATATGTCCATTTCTGGCATCCACCCTATTTTATAAACACAAGAATAGAAAGGTTTGGCTTTATTTAATATATTTATGTCAGTAAATTTATGTCCCTCTGCTGCAGCCCTAGTTGTCTCTTCTTAACTCATATATCTTCCATACTTGAAATGTGTCATTTATTCTAACCATTTATGCAGCTGGGCTTTTAATTAGCATCATGTATTCATAAATACACACAAACATGTATCTGTTTTCCCTTCCTTACTGTTGAGTCTACAAGCATAAAACACTCTTTCTCTTTTAACTGCCATCAATAGGCTATTTGTTGAGTTTTATAAAAAAGTTTATTGAGTTGTGTCCATTGTTTATCCAATTAAAGCAGTAACTTAGTGGGTATTTAAAGTGACGTGTTGTGTCTTGTTTGTGACTGGCATCACGCCACATGGTCTTTGCTTTTCTGAGCACCCGCCTGTCACAGGATGCATGGGTTTACTTACTGTTACTCTAATGATATAACTAAGCCTCTAGGAGTTCAAGAGAGTATAAGATCTTGCAAGGGTTCTTCCTTGCTTTATCATACCCTGGTAGATGAAATAATGGCTGGAGTGCATGTGAGAAGGGCAGACTATTTGGCAAGGCTGAAAGCCATGAAGTGACAAGACTGCTCTTTTAGCACAGCCTTTATGTATCCTTTAGAACTGCGGTGCCAGGCAGCACATTGTGGATGGCACTGGTGATGCCTGTTATTTTGATGTTAATTCTGCTTTCCCAGGAGGGGCTGTCTGGAAGGAGGAATGAGTCACATACTCAGGTGACTTCTTGTGAATCTTACCCGGGAATGAATAAAGGGACCCATCACTGGGTGAGTAGGCAGGACTTCCAGGTAGGACAGAGGCTATAGCTACTAGTGTTCCCTGGTTTATATAGCGATTCCTGGTGGATCTACCACCAGAGGATTTAGATTTAATATGGCTTACAAGATTAGATCCTAGTTGTTGCACCCAGCGACTATTAGTCTATAACTACCATTGTTTGTGTGCTTGTTTTCCTTCATAGGGCAGTTCGACTGGGTTCCAGAGAGAAAGGAATGGTGGCAAAGAGTAGGTTAGCCGGGTGTGCACCGCAAAGGCTGTGGGGGTTTTGAAGCATGAGACTGGTGTGGTAGTGATTCGCTAGTGGGAACTTGGCGATTTGGGTGGAGAGATTGTGGAACTCTGAGTCAAAAAGTGTCCAAGAGACAAGAACTGGCCGGAGAGAATGCCTGGGTTGAGAGTAGCTGGGTGAAGCACCGGAACTTGCTGTTTTCTTTTAATATTTCCCGCAACAAGTGTACCCTGGGCAAGTAACTACTTCCTGTGATATCTCACATCTATTAAAGGCACCATGACTTTCTCAGCTATCTTCACAGTTAAGTATCAAGTTTGCAAGGCATGATCCTTGGGCAAATACCCGGGAATAAAATGTCAAAAATCACAGAAGACGGAAGATGCCACGGGAAGATAAGTCTGTGGCATTGGAGGGAAATAGGAAAGCCTCTGTCATGGAGACCAAAGTCATGTGGCTTCTTCTTCAAGTGAGTATATATTCTCAAAGACTTGCAGATAGCAGTGCCTTGAGGGTGCTACATATTGACAAGGACAGGTGATCATTACAGGCTGAATGACAGATAGCAACTTTTGGTTTTTTACCTTAAAGTTGGCTCATGTTTATTTTCAGGTAGAGGGTTCTAGCACCCCTGGTAATTTCTCATATGTGAAAATGTTGTACAGGTTTTTTTATTTTGGTGGGTGGGGAGGAGGAAGGCGGCCACAGGTGTAATTCCTCAGCTCAGAATCTCTCTTCAGATCTTTCTTTGGATCTTTCTTGTGCTAATTAAAACGGATATATTATCATGCTCATTAACATACAAGTCTATTGAAATTTCAGAGGATCCTGACAGAGAAGCAAGTCCCTAAAATGGGAAAAAGTGGGAAGACTAGCCTCTTGGCAACCTAGCCTGTGATAAGAGTTTTCCCAGATACTTTAACTCTATGGTGTGGCAGAGACAATGGAGACTTAAAGAAGCAAAATGGTATCACCGAGATAGACCATAGCAAGTATGGGTGAGCTGGATTTAGAGCACACATTTCTAGAGGTCTACCAATGTTCGTTCAGGATGTGTTCTGCTCTGTTCTAAGTTCATAGTCACTTTACATTCTAAAACTAAAGCATCTTTCAGAGCCCTGGTTGCCTTTGTCCCAGTTTTGAGTGGAGGCATAAGAGGAAGGACCAGTGAGAATCTCTTGGTGCACGTTGTTGTGACTCTGGGTATATTAAAACATAAAGATATATTACTGGGATATTATAAAGCATGCCACATATCTTAAATGTTTACATTTAGCTAGTTAGAAATTCTAAGAAGTAAAATTTATTTTATTATTCACAAGATTTCCTAGGACTTTGAAAAATATTGACATATTCTCTCAATCTTCTCCCTGTATCTCAGAAACTAAATAAATAAGCTCACTTAGTGATAAAATCAGAACTAAGGCTGAGGCCTAGACTAAATGACCCTCGCTGCTCTTATGCGACAGGCCTGTTATCAGCAACCCTTCAGCCTGTGTCCACTGTGAGAAACCCTGAATCCTAGCTGTTCTCCTCTGTAGGTTAAAGTGGCCTTCTGCAAGGACTATGTATCTTGACATTTCTTTGAGCTGCTGAAATGGCACTGAACGACTTGAGCTGTTATCTGTTCTGATTTGAGCCTTCTTAGCAGGTTGTATTATCACAACCCTGTGTAATTCTCAACAACCCTAACAGCCTGGCTTTCCTATCAGCAAACTGATTGCCCTCTCTTTACTGCCAAACACAATTGATAGAGAATGGAGAAAATGCTTACTTAATCTGTACTAAAAAAATGTCATAGAACTGGCAACCCAAGCAGACAGTGGCTCAGAGGCTCCTCCAAGGAAGCCTAGCTCTGGCTTGAAGACTAATCTTAGCTTCCACTTTGTAGCTGTGGACAAGTGCCCATGTATATTGCTTCCAGTGCAACCCTAACATCACATAAACCTATTCCAAGAGGACAGTATTTCTTGTTGTCCCTGAAAGGCAGTGGGTCTGAAATATCAGTTCCTTCCAGGAAGATCATATGTGGAGATCAAGAGCAAAACCCCTCAATGGATTGCTCTACAGAATTCCAACCCCTTTCCTGTACAGCCACAGAATACCATAGAAACTCAGCAAACTACTCTCCATCTTCTTACCTGGGGGCACAGTTGAGTGAAATTGAACTAGGAAAACCCTGGCTGAGACCATTGTATCAGGGGCATGCCATCTGCCCTCTATTTGTGACCAGAAAACCCACGCAAAAGGACTGACAGAGTGCTAACCATGAGTTAATAGACTGTTACTAAAAAAGAAAGTGTCCCTCTTGTCCTGTAACAAGTCCCAGACCCAGGCTTTATGGAAAGAAGCTGCATGTTAACCTGCCCTCCCTGCCTATCATCAAGCAAACCTCAATGAGATTCAACAGGAAATCTCACAGTAGCCAAACATGAAATTGCTTTTTATGTTGTTTTTATGGGGAGCAGATGTGCTTGGTACCTACATTTAAATACTTATTGATTTAGATATATTTGTTTTTGTAGACTCATAGAAATTACAGAATAGGCTCTGTTTCTCCTGTTCCTAGGGCGAACATGTTGATTGTCTCTGTTACTAGAGCTGTCCTTCTCTTCTATGTGTTCCTTCTCCTACAGAGATACAGTGGCTACAGGTTCCCTGTTGGCAATACACTTTGTGCAGAGGGACAGGAGAGGAGTGAGATCCTGTTAGCAGCAACTGTGGCTACAATAGTATTCCAATGTGCATCCTGGAGCATAGCCCAGTAGGCTGCAGTTGTGTTCATTGTGATTCCTGTATACTTAGCCTTACACAGAGAACTAATGTTGTTGGGATGGACCTTGGCAGAAAGCAGTGGCATATGTTATCTCAGCTTAGGCAAGGCTTCAGCTTGCGGCCAGGCCTCCAATCCCACAAATCCTCTTTACTGTGTCTGCTCCTGTTGGCTGGATAGGGTACTGATGCCACTTGTCTACTCCACTGAGCAATGTGAGGTAAGTTCAGTCACCTATATGTCTCTCTGTTCAGATCAGGACCCGGAAGCCTAACCACATTCTCCATTGCACAAAACATTAACATTCACAGGAGAAAAGTAAACCACAACAGAGTAGCCACTTGCCCAAACTGCATGACACAAAAGGTGAGTAGATGTTGAGGTCATTTTGATGCCACATGATTAGTGGAATCCATTTTGTCATCATTGAGAAGTAAGGACCTCAAAGGGCAGAGTTTAGATTTAGTGCAAACTCCACTGAGTTGCTGGAAGACCCATTTAGCACAACTCACATGAGGAAGGTGCTCTTGACCTGGCCTGTTCAGCATCATAATCCTATATACACTCCTCTCTGTAGGACTACCATTCCTTAAACGTAGAGTTCTTCTATCCTAAGCTATTCTACCTGCTGATATGGATGCTTTGAAGTCATCTTGTTCAAACCCTGCTCTGTAACATTAACTCTATCACATCACTACCATGTGGATGAAACATTTTGCTTGAGTTAAAGTCCTTGATATGGCCAGTGCCATCTTTACATGGTTTGTATACATTTACTTCTTATTTTCCCTGAAACTGGGTGTTTTGTTTTGTTGTTGCTCTTGCTTTGTTCCTTCTCAGATGTGTTGAAGTTCTCCTGCTTCTCCTTAGGTCTACTGAACAGTTCCTGTTACTTCTTGGGTGCACTGAACCTGCCCTGTTCCTCCTCTGGTGTACTACAGGGAGGTCATGGCTTCCCAATTATGCAGGGAGTATTAAGCTATAGTGTTACTGCACTTTCCTTTATTTGTGAGGACAGTTCATATCTCTTCCATGAGCTGTGCTGCTGAGGTGCTTTTCCATCCATGTGTGGCAGTTTTTATAAAGATTCCTCCTGTAGATGGACTGGTCATTTGCCAATCTTACCATTCTCTTTAATGAGAAAAGAGCAGAGATTGTTCTGTTTATTCAAATGCAAGTAATTTCTGAGATTTAAAATGAGGTTAGCAACACTGCTTAGATTCACGTCTTTACAATTGATTGTCCCCCAAAGTGGTAGAAATGGAAACATACTTCTGCAAAATTTTCTATGTCATAGGTTAATGAGAAGTCCATTTGGAATGTTTAGCCCACACAGGTTATATTGGACTCAGAGCCCTGTTAATATGTTGCCACATTCATTATAGTAACATATCTACTTCATTGCATCAGTGACTGTCATTTCACAAAACAGTTAGTGTGTTGCTTTATTGATTATGTTTCAGTTTTAAGGAGACAAATGCTACTGGAATTAAATCCATTCACTTCTAAGTTAAACTAAAACAAGACCCATAATAACTATCTCTCATCCCCCTCCTGACTTCACCATTGCTCTTTTCCCCAATACTGATATCTACTTACACACTAGCTCCCTTCTCATCTCCCTATATCACTCTCCATCTTTTAACCTATTGAATTTCCCACAATTACCTTTCAGTTCTTCAAAATGTTACTCATCCCCAATAACGTCAAATGTCTACATAATCGCTTTCTAAAAACATCCTAAAATCTTAACAGTAAAAAACAAAACAAAACAAAACTTTCCTTTTTCAGTTTTATTACTGCTGTTAGGATAGTCATCAATTTCTTTATTCCATAATATGAATTGAATTATGTCTGTCACCAAAAATCCCATGTTGAAGTTTTAATTCTGTTACAACTATAGTTGGATATAGGGATTTTAGGGAGTATTAAAGCTGAATGAGGTTATAATGTTGCTCATAGTCCAATACAACCAGTATCCTTTAAACAAGAGGATGAATCAGCATCTAATTTCTTCTTCCCCATCTATGTACTCACACAAGAAAGACCACATGTGGACCCCCCAAAAGATAAGTTTTCTTCAATAGAGGAAAGGAGTCTTTACATCAAGAAGAACCCTCCCATATCCTGATATACTTCCCAGCATCCAGAACTGGGAAAAAATTACAATTTTGTTATTTGAGTCATCTAAGTGTGAGGCATTTGGATTACTAGTCCAGGATACCTCTTTTGTCACTTGGCCAATTATTGATCACAGCACAAAGACATCCTTCCCATGCCATGACTGACCAGACACATGTAGTTCTCTTTGTTTCTCTCAGCTCCCCTCTGAGTCTTTTACTTCCTCATTACTTAAGGTCTTGCTAGTTCTTGCTTTTTCAGAAAAGCCAATTCTTCACTACTGTTCAAAGCTGGATCTTGCTGCTTTATACTTTGCTGGGCTGTGACTTTTTAACTCTTAAGCCTTTTTACACAACTGAAAGCATAGGGATCTGTTCTTTGTATACTTTGAGAGACATGGGCTAATGATGTTACAATTCAATACCTGTTTTATGAGGCTTTGGAATTTGACACTTTACTAGGCCTCTGTTTCAATAAACTGATTATCTAATATTCATGAACTCTCTTTTTTTTAAAAAAAAAAAGAAAAATCAGATCATAATGAATTCCTACATTTTCCCCTCTTCACTTCTCAATCTTGGCACTATTGATTCATCTTGCAATTGTGCTCACAGGTGATGTTGCATTATCAACATGTGCCACTGACCATTGGGAAGTCTTTAATATAAACTTACACCCTTTGTATTTTGTTGTAGCTAACATCCCCTAACCTGATGTGATCATCAATCTGTTGTGTTAATTGGATATATGATTAGTATCCTAGACAATAATACAGTTCTTTTCTCTATATTCAGGTTTAGCCTAAATAGTATTTTTTGATAGTGTTGGAATATTAATTATTATTTCTCTTAGAATGTAACAAATAATTCATAAGAAAAGGCTACATATTTAAAATTTAAGTCTATATGGAGAAATTCTGCAAAGAATTTAATTATTTTAAATGAAGAACTTTCTAGAACTATACATTAAGACTCTATAAAACTGGATTGCATGTCTTTACCTCTTTTTTTTTTTGAAACAGTGTTTCTCTGTCTAGCCCTGGCTGTCCTGGAACTCACTCTGTAGGCTGGCCTCAAACTCAGAAATCTGCCTGTCTCTGCCTCCCAAGTGCTGAGATTAAAGGCGTGCACCACCACTGCCCGCATGTCTCTATCTCTTATCCAAATCTTTTTAGAGCTTAATACAATCAGATTCAGTGTTTTTCAGATGTTATAAAGGTAATTAGGTACATATTCATATAATAAGCTTCCAACAAACAAAGACATTGCCATATTTTAGGAAAATATGTGTCCATTAACATTAAGAAGGATAAAGAATATGAAAGTTCTCATATCAGTTTGTGTAGTGTTTAACAACCTGATAAATTATATTTTTAAAAACTTTTTGTCAAGTTTTAAATTTAGAATTATGTATACTAATTGTATACAGGTTATAAACTGAATTTCAGAAACATACTTCCTGAGAACATCTGTGAGGGTTTATGTACCATGATACACATGTCTGGAAATGCAGACATGAAGACAATTTCTGCCTTGAGCATTGAAATGCTAGTCTTTGCCCAAGAAGTTAATATGTAACATTTGGGATTTCTTGGTGTTTTCTGATCTTCTTTCCACCTGGAAACTCTCTGTCCTACCACCAGGTTTAAGTTTATATATCAGCGCATCTTCTTATGCTATTATCATATTACATGCAATTCCTTGTTACTTCTGTCTCAAGAATTTGTACAGAGACATAGAATAAGTTGTTTGACCAATAATAAAAAGTTAATATATACAGAATAAAAAAATGAAAGCTAGACACAGGTTGGGACTAATTTAGTACTGTTGTTGGTAAGAGTGTAATGAAGTGTTTATTGACACTGAATTATATACAATTTGAACATTCAATAGCATATTCTAAGTTCTACTGGTACCCATGGCATAGTCTTTTACTTGTATCTGCAGTAACTCTGCACAGTCCTAAATGTTCTGTTTCAATAAAAAAATTTTTACACATTATTCATATGTGAATACATGATGTGTGTGTGTGTGTGTGTATGTGTGTGTGTGTGTGTGTGTGTGTGTGTTATAGCTTATGCTTGTGGAAGTCAGAGGACAACTTTGCAAAGTCAATTCTGTTTTTGTATCTTTATGTAATTTGGGGGGAATTGAATTAAGGTTGCCATGTTTGCACAGTAGCTACTTCTACCAGTGGAATCATTACAGCCACTGTTAGGAAATTGTTTAGGCATCATGCTGTCAGGTAGTTTATGATAAAACTAATGACCACCGTAGCATGTCCTTACCCATTTGGCAGAGTACATTGTCATAGTAACCATTATGCCGGTAGATGACATGGCATCATTTATCATCACATTTTATACATATGTCTGTGTGTGTTTTCTCAGAAGTGTTTACTTTCAATGACAAACATAGAGAGATAACCACAATAATTAAAGGAATACTACAGGTATCAAAGAAATGGATTTATCACATCTAAAGTAAAAACCCTTCATTGTTAAGGGAATAAAGGATGGCTGTGACAAATGAAGAAATGGAGAAATTTATGTATCACCATATGATCCGCTAGAACATATCACTTTGTGTCCTGCTCAATTTTTTTGTCAAATTCTTGTCATCTAGAATTATCTGGGTAAAGAACTTCAATTGAGAATAATCCTTCCATCAGATGGGAGAACCCAGCTCACTGTGGGCTGTACCACCCTTAGGTAGGTGATATTGAATAGTAAACAAAAGCAAACTGAGTGAGCTATGTATAGGAAGCCAATAAGTAGCACTCCTTTATACAGTATCTGCTTCAGTTTTGCCTTGAATTCCTGACCCAACTTCCCCTGTGATGGACTATAAACTGTAAGCTGAAATAAATCCTTCCCTTCTCAAGTTGATTTTGGTGATGGTGTTTTGTTGCAGAAATAGAAATGCAACTAAGATACTTTGGTACTACTAAGTATTACCTTTGCACATCAAAATTCAAAATATACAACCCAGCATTAGAATGTGAGTAGGGATATGCAAAAACAAGTCATTGCTAACCACCAGGCAAGTCACTCTTCTAACAGACATGCTAGCTGAGCTGGAAGCAGATCTAGAACTAGTCCCAGTGGGATTAGATGAGGGGTGTCAGCTAGAAATTCATGACAGACTACAAGAGGTGGGCAGAAATTTGTCTCATTGACAGTTTTTGTAAGTGTAGTCAAATTATAACTAACCAAAATCCTTTAGAAGTGTGTCCAAAGACACCACAATGAGAAAAGCAAGTTATTCTGAGCACTGTAAAGTACAAGGGATGGGTCATAATGCCCCTTACTCCAATATGGATTCTTAATAAATAGGTTACATTCTGTAGCATTACCTTCTTTCAGCATGAAGACCTTTGTTGGTGGAATAGCAAGCTGGTACAACCACTCTGGAAATAAGTCTGGCAGTTCCTCAGAAAATTGGCTATAGTACTACCTGAGGACCCAGCTGTATCACTCCTGGGGATATACCCAAAAGATTCTCCAACATATAACAAGGACACATGCTTCACTATGTCCATAACAGTTTTATTTATAATAGCCAGAAGCTGGAAAGAATCCAAATGTTCTTCAGCAGAGTAATGGATACAGAAAATGTGGTATATTTACACAATGGAGTACTATGCAGCTATTAAAAATGATGAATTCATGAAATTCTTAGGCATATGGATGTAACTAGAAAATATCATACTGAGTGAGGTAACCCCAATGACAAAAGAACACACATGGTATGCACTCACTGATAAGTGGATAGAAGCTCTGAATACCCAAGATACAATTCACATACCACATGAAGCTCAAGAAGAAAGAAGACCAAAGTGTGGGTGCTTTGGTCATCTTTAGAAAGGGGAACAAAAATACTCATGGAAGCAAATATGGAGACAAAGAGTGGAGAGGATATGGAAGGAAAGGCCTTCCAGAGACTGTCCCACCTGGGGATCCATCCCATATACAGTCACCAAACCCAAAACTATTGTAGATGCCTAGAAATGCTTGTTGAAAGGAGCCTGGTATAGCTGTCTCCTGAGAGGCCCTGCCAGAGCATTACAGATACCGAGGAGGTGTTCTGTTTAGGAAAAATATTCCCCTGTGCCCATGTGTTCAAGGCTTGTTCCCAGTTTCTTTTCTATAAGTTTCAGTGTGTCTGGTTTTATGTGGAGGTCCTTGATCCACTTGGACTTGAGCTGAGTAGGATATAAGAATGGATCGATTTGCATTCTTCAGCCTGTTACCTGCCAGTTGAGCCAGCACCATTTGTTGAAAAGGCTATCTTTTCTCCACTGGATGGTTTGACTCCTTTGTCAAAGATCAAGTGACCAGAGGTGTGTGGGTTCATTACTGGGTCTTCAATTCTATTCCATTTATCTATCTGCCTGTCACTGTACCAATTGTTGGGGTTTTGTCTAAGCTCCACTCCACGCCTACCTGGCAATAGCCAGGTATGCCCCGCCCCAGAGATCTGGCCCACTATAAGAGGGGCTACTTGTTCCTCCTCTCCCTCTTTTCTCTCCACTCTCCCACACATTCTCACCTCTCTGCCCCTGGGGCTCTTCCCCCCTCCACATGGTCATGGCTGGCCTCCCACTCCTCTCTCTCTCTTCTCTCTCTCTCTTCTCTCTCTCTCTCTCTCTCTCTCTCTCTCTCTCTCTCTCTCTCTCTCTCTCTCTCTCTCTCTCTCTCTCTCTCTCTCTCTCTCTCTCTCTTTCTCTCTCTGCCTCTCTCTACCACTAACTCCCATCCCCTACTCTAAATAAACTCTATTCTATACTATGCCTGTGTGTGTGTGGTCCTTCAGGGGCAGAGGTGCCCAGGCAAGGGCCCACCTGGACACCTTCCCCCACACGCCTAGCCACACTCACCTAACCCCCTATACTCCCCCCTTTTAAGCCCTTTCATCTTGGTGCCAAAACCCAGGATGAGAAACACCATGGGATATATTTGATTAAGCCTCTTTCACCGAGAAAGATTGGGTAAGTCTTACACCCCCACTGGTCAGAACAATAGTCTGGTGCTGCACTTCCTGCGTTTCCCTGCAGGACCACCGCTGCTCCTTCCTGGTGGAACTCGGTGGCGGTTTCATCAATACCATGCAGATTTTAACACTATTGCTCTGTAGTATTGCTTGAGGTCTGGGATACTGATTCCCCCAGAAGTTCTTTTACTGTTAAGAATAGTTTCTCACAGCCAACCATTGGACTGAATGTGGGTGCCAAATGGAGGAGTTAGGAGCTGAAGGACTGAAGGAGCTGAAGGCACTTGTAACCAGATAGGAAAAACAACAATATCAACCAAGCAGGCCCGACCCCCCCAGAGCTCCCATGGATTAAGCCATCAACGATGGAGTACACATGGCTCCACCTGCACATGTAGCAGAGAATGGCCTTGTCAGGCATCAGTGGGAGGAGAGGTCATTGTTCTTATGAAGGCTTGATAGATGACCCAGTGTAGGTGATTTGAGGGCCGGGAGGCAGGAGTGGGTGGGTGAACACCCACATAGAAATGGGGGGAGGGAGTGGGGGGGAGGGTGGATGGGATAGAAGGATTGTAAGAGGGGTGGAAATCTGGAGTGGGGATAACATTTGAAATGTAAATAAAGAAAATATCCCATAAAAATTGGTCTTCTAGATATAAGCTAATTTTAAGAGCAGAAACTCAGGTCTTTGCTATAACAAAGAGTCTGGGAAATGGTGAATAATTAAATTAATATGAAGCTGTTTTCTCATAAAAAATAAAGAATTGTCTAGGGACTTAGGCCCCCTATACATAGATAGCCAATGTGCAGCTTGAAATTCATATTGTTGGGTTCCCTAACAATTGCTGATGGGGCTGTGTCTGCTTTGTTGCCTGCTTTTGGGGTCCATTTCCCCTGTTGGGCTGCCTTGTCTGGCCTCAGTGGGAAAAAATGCACCTAATTCTGCTGAGACATCATGTGCCAGGGTGGCTTGGTAACCATGGCAGGGTGGGAGATTCTCTTCTATGAGGAGAAGAAGGAATTGGGGCAACTGTGAGGGAGGAACCGGGAGGAGAGAAAGGAGGGGCCTGTGGTTAGAATGTAAAGTGCATAAATAAATTAAGGAAAAATGCCTAGGTACATGTTTATAGGCACTTTGCAGCCAAGAAATTACTACTGTTGAAATACAAAAAATCTCATCTTCTCTCTTTCATTAGAATAGGTTATTGGTACTAGTCCACTGTCTGCACTTCCTACTCTGTCCTTTGCCCATACCTACCTGGTGATCCTTATAGTAGTTAAAGGCAACTAAAACACGGGTGCTAACCAATAGAAGCCTAGTTAAAAACCCAGCTAAAAAAACTCATACAACATATAAATGACTCTTGAAAATGTGTGTATGTGAAAGCATATCTGTCTGTATACTGTCTTAAAAAAATCTTTTTGGCATATTGTTGAGAAAAACAGCTTGAAAAACAGCATGTATATTTTGGTCCCGTTTATGTGTAAATTACATACATATATGGTCATACATATATATCCATATATTATAGTTTAAGTTTTGGAAGGATGTCCATCAAATCACTGACAGTAGCTGACATAGTAACAATCCCAGAGACTTTAAGTTTTTCTTCCCTGTATTTTTACGTTTTCTAAAAACTTACATTTTATTTTTGTAAACATATGAAGAATAAGAAAAGATGCTTTAAGGTCAGCTTGTAGTTATTTACTGTTCTTAGACATGGTGAGAATTTGAAAGCAAGTGATCTGTTCATAGGAATGCACACAACACATAATGCACATGTGCAGTCTTGTACACATACACACGGCACACATATGCATATGTATAAATATATATTTTAATGGAAGACTTTAGAAGTTTTCAAAAAATTGTTTATAATATATTTCATTTGTGATTTGATTAAAATATAATTATACAATCCCTTTTCTCCTTTCACTAATTCCTCTCATGCTTTTTTCTTTGAATATATGTATACATGGTATGTATGTGTGTTTGTATAAACAAATGAATTTATGCATACAACCTGCTGAGTCCATTTAGCATTGATTGATTGTATATATGTATTTTTAAGGCTTATCACTTACTGTTAAATAAACAATGAGGGATACTGAGCCCAGAGAAGACTAATTCTCCCTCTTTCAATAGTAATTATCATTTTCCTGTAATGCTTCATCTAGGGTGGTGCTCTGTGAGATATCCCCTATCCATATTGGCATGGTGTCTGGTGTTGGCACTGTTCAAGTCTTATTTAAGCAGCCATATTGTTGAGATTTCATGTCTTATCTTTTCTATTGAGAAACCCAAAATCTTGCAGCAGGCTTCCTAGATCAATGTGCCTTACAGTCTTCTATCCCCACTTCTGAAATGTACCTGGAGCCTTGGGTGTAAAATTTGTGTTATAAAGGTATTAATATTGTGCTACACACTCTATGATTGGTTGATTCTCTGCTTTTGTTCTGCTGCCAAAGAAGCTTCTCTGGTGACAGAAGGGAAGTATATTTGCCATCTACAGGTATAAAGATAAGTAGACAGCAATTCAGAACTAATTATACTGGCTTATAAAAATGTCTTAATGAATCTTCTAAAATGTGATGAGTCAGTGGTCTTATTATCTATGGTGAGAAGACTGAGAGGAAAGTGATTGTACTATTGTTCCGGAAGTCCCTGAAGTTCACTTTGCTTGGTTCATGCTTCAGAAGAGGTCTGCCTGGGGAAAATGCCCTTAACAACACTGCTTTGACTGAGTGGTAGATTCCTAACCTGTGCTTTCAGAGTCCTGTACGTTGGTATCATTTTCTTACAAATCTTAGGTTAAGCATTTCCAGCAGTGCTTCTGCGGACTCTATTAACTTAGAAATGGCTACTCATGACTGAAGCTGGTACATCTTACTACTTTGGGAGTTTAACCTTTTGGTATTCTAGAGTGGTTGAATCAACTTCAAAGTGTAATTCCTCTAGCTGATGGAATAGGTACCTCTAGCTCATATGCATACCCATAAATCTAACACATGCCTATTATCTTATACTTCATCAGACACACAATCTCATGACCCTGCTTTCTCTCTACTACTCTCTACCACTAGTCATTCTTTCTACCGTTTCATTCCCCCTCAGATTACCATGTGCTGGATCAGAGATCAGCTAAGGGACCTTGTGTCTGCACTCACTCTATGCCTGTTTGGCATACATATACATGAAGAAGTCCCAAAAAGTGTTCCAGTACCATTAAAATCTCAAAGTAAAGTATGTAATCAGCTTTACCTGTGGAAATAAAATAAAGTCCCATTCAAAGTCTAGTTGAAATATTGTTCCCAGGTATTATAGTCTACTGTATGTTTACTCTACTTGCTACATAAAACCTCTGCTTAGTTGAGTGCACGTAGAAGTTAGCTTACCTCAGGGAGAAACAGGCAGCCATAGCATGAAAGTTATTCAGAGTCATGTCACTCTGCTGGGTAGCAGGTTTTTGGTCAAGCTGTAAACCATTTTTCTTATAATCATTCCTAATTATTTCTGGAGATTCTCTCCGAAGTGCTGAATATTATTTCACTTAGGAACCTGAAAAACCTTTCACATTTATTATTTGTAGGATGTTGTCTGTAAAAGAAAAGAGGAGAGCACACTACAGAGGCCTTACCCAGCCCAGAGTCCTCATTGCTGTGTTGCTTTCCAAGTCAGAACTCTGGGATTAAAAGACTATGCAAGACCTCATTAGCTATACATAACTTGATGACATCACAGTTAACATACAGATCACTTGGGAAATTTTTGTTTGAAGATATAAACATAATCTTTACTGAGCTTCCAAATAGAACTGGAGTCCCCAGGAAAATTATTCCCTATTTATATAGTGCTGGGCTAACAACACTTGGTTGAGATCCAGAAAACTCGTCAGACTGAAAGCCAAAATGAGCTAATAACCTAATGCCAAAATATATGCAAAGTTCCTCCCTCATTAGGGCCAAAGGAACTGGCCGGAAATAAATAGTAGTAGATTGCTCATGTTTTGTATAAGGAAACAAAACAGTTTCACCTTCCACAACAATATGAGCCAAAAATTTTATCCACTGTTCTCTTAAGCACAAGCCCTCCTTTAGAGTCAGAAATGGGAACAACTCCAATATTCAATTTCTGTCTCTATTTTATTGTTGTTTGTCTACTGTTATTATGTATATATAGTTTGGTGGGCCTAGGCTTTCCAGAAAAAAATAAAAACAAAAGAAAAATGCTACAACATTAATGTTGAAAAAATTACTTCAACCCCTCTACAGTAAAATAACAAATATTTTTATTTGTTATTCCATTATTCTATATCTAATTTGAAGTTATAAGAGAGCTGTCATGATGCATGGTATGTACTCACTAATAAGCAGATATTAGCCAAAAAAGTACAGAATACCCAGGATATGATCCACAGAACTCAACAAGATTTACAAGCCAAAGGGCCATGTGAGGATGCTTCACTCTCACTTGGGAGGGAGAAGAAAGCAGTAATGAGGCAGGGGCAGTGTGATAGGGAGATGGAGGGGCCTGGATGGGAGAGGGGACAGGGAGGGGAAAGGGGGACCATTATCAGGTATTGGTGAGGGGGAGAGGCTAACAGGACTGAAGTCCTAAGTGCCAGAAAAAAATAATGGGAACAGGCAACCTCAGGAGGTAAGAGGTAGGAGGACCCTCTTGAATGTAGCAGAGACCTGGGAGGTGAGAGATTCTAGACTCAAAGGGAGGGACTTTGGATGAAATGCTCTACAATGGGGAGCAGGAGCTTGTAGAGTCTACCTCCAGTGGATCAACAGGATATCAAGTGGAGGGATGGAGTTGCTATCCCACAGTCAAAACGTCTGACTCAGAATTGTTCTTGTCTGAAGGAACTGTAAGAACAAAAACTGACAGGCCCAAATTGAGATCCAGCTCAAGGGAAGGCCCCGGGATCTGAGACTGTTACTGATGCTGTGTTGTACTTGCAGATAGGAGCCTAGCATTGCTGCCCTCCGAGAAGCCCAATAAGCAGCTGAAGGAGTCAGATGCAGAAAGATACTAGCATCCAACTAATGGACAGAGCCAGGAACTCCCGTGGTTGAAATGGTGAAAAGTTGGAAGAAGCTGAGGTGGAGGGCAGCCCTATGGGAAGACCAGAAGTCTCAACAGAACTGGACCAATGAGATCTCTCAGATACTGTTCCCCCACATACAATACAATACAGCATACAATAGCTGGTATGAGGCCCCTAACACATATACAGTAGAGGACTGCCTGGTCTGGCCTCAGTGAGAAAAGATATATCTAACCCTGGAGAGAGATGAGGCCGCAGGAAGTAGGAAGGTCTGGTGGGGTAGGGGATGAGGACATCCTCTTGGAAATTGGAGAATTGGGGGGGGGGGGGGGAAGGAGTTACAGGATGGGGAGTGGTTGGGAGGCAGACCAGGAGGGAGATGAAGATTGGACTGTAAAAAGAATTAAAGAATGAAAATAACTATGAATATAAGACATTGTTTGGTTCAAAATAACGACTGTGTTCTAACAAAGTGTATCAGTATAGTAGTACTCCCTGATTGCATATGTCTTGCTTATTGGTGCTCCCTGATCATGTATAATAGGTGCATTAGTGATCCATAATTATCCATAATTATGTATATTGATAGAATAGTGGTCCCTGGTCATATATATCAGGTACAGCAGTACTCCTTGATCATGGTATATCAGTCCTCTGTACGTACTTTCAATTTCTGTGGTTTTGTATGTTAATGAGTAACTACCTTCACAAAACAGTAATTAAACTTTTTAGAAATAGTTCCTTAGTTTTAGGCTTTGCATTTTCCTGAACCATCCTCCTGACATTTGACTTCCCTTTTCCCATAACACCCGCAGCATATTCATTAAATGTAATTTATAATCTAGCCACATAGTGGGCTTAAATATATGTCCTTAACTATGCCTACTTAAATGTTAGTCAACAAGATGCCATTATGAGTTTTGCCTTTTGGAATGGCACTTTAGTACTTGTGTTTGTAACCCATATTTTATTGAAGAATGGTCTCAACGTATAAGGATTATGGCAATTTTAGTACAATACATTGTAATAATTATCCCATTTTATTACTTATTTTTCTTACCATTTGCACTTTATTAATTAAACGTCATCTAAGGTCTGTACTATGATCACTTTGAAGCATCCACTAGGATTAATCCACAATATCTCTAATAAGTAAGGGGCAGATAAGCTTCTAATTAAGTTGTACTCAGGAAGTTTCCACCATTAAAATATTAGCAGAATCTTCTAAGAAAAATATGGCAAACTGAAGCTTAATAACATGGGTTTAAACAGTCAAAGCTTTTGTAATCAAACAACTTTAAAAGGGGAAAAAGTTTCTTAAAATCTATTGTTCTGAGAGAAAATTAAAAATGCAACTGTAATTGTTTTCTACAAGAAGACAATGCTTAACATATGGTAGGTGTTAAATTAATTGTTGTTCAATTAATGAGTGGTTATATAGAAACATAATGAAAATAAAAACCTTGTCTAACCACAAAACAGACTTTAATGTATATCCTTAAATATGCCCAATAACCATTAGAAGAGGGAAAAATAGCCAAAAAGAAATGTACTAAATTTTTATTCCCAGTAGTTGAAAAATAAAAAGAAACTCAATAAATTAAGCTGGGGTTAATATTAAATCTAGGACATTTACTGCAAGACTGTGACTTACATGTGGCAGGGAAGCTGAACTCATGAACTCACATGAATATGGTTGCCTAAAAATACATGATTAAAGACAGTATTAGTTACCATTGCAAAGAGGATGGGGAAAATCTCACATGACCTCACCCCAGATAAAGCATTCTAGGCCCTTAATTACTGCTGAGTGAATGAGAACTAGTCTTGTCCAGCAATGAACCCCTAACTGGTAATCCAATTCCGTTGGCCAACTATAAAATACATACTTAAGAGGAGAGGAAAACTAAAATGAACTCGTATAAGAGCAGAACAAAATGAACTCAAACAGGATCATGTGACAGGGTAGAGGCTAGGAAGACAGGGAAATGTAAATAAAGTACACACATATGAAAGAAAAAATAGTAAAACCAAATATCAATACATATGTGATACTAAGGAAAGAGAATTAAAATACTTTTATAATTTTAATTCAAAAACCATAGAAATAAGACAGAAAATAGTTAGAATTGATATGTTTTATAAGTAAATAATGTTAATAATCAAATAGATATGTTACCTAGCCATGATTAGATATTTGATATTCAATAGGAAGGCCATAAAGAAAATCATTAGTGTAGGACTCTTGATTGAAACCATTAGAAAACTAATAGCAATGGAATAGTCATTGAAAATACAGAATTAAGAATTATTACATAATTATTTCCATAAAATATCCCAGAACTTTTTATCAATATTTCAAGGAATTAAATTATTGAATTAAGCATGTTGAAAAAAGCAAATCGACGCATTCTTATTTCCTTGTACAAAGCTCAAGTCCAAGTGGATCAAGAACCTCCACATAAAACCAGATACACTGAAACTTATAGAGAAGAAAGTGGGGAAGAGCCTTGAACACATGGGCACAGGGGAAAATTTCCTGAACAGAACACCAATGGCTTATGCTCTAAGAAAAAAATTCGACAAATGGGACCTCATAAAATTGCAAAGATTCTCTAAGGCAAAGGACACTGTCAATAGGACAAAACGGCTTCTAACAGATTTGGAAAAGATCTTTCCCAATTCTACATCTTAGACGGGGCTGATATCCAATATATACAAAGAATTTAAGAAATGAGATTACAGAGAATCAAATAACCCCATTAAAAAATAGAGTTAAGAGTTAAACTGAGTATTTTCAATTGAGGAATATCGACTGGCCAAAAGCACCTAAAGAAATGTTCGACATCCTCAATTATCAGGGAAATGCAAATCAAAATAAGCCTAAGATTTCATCTGGACCACTCAGAATGAAAAAAATCAAAAACTCAGGTGACAGCAGATTCTACAGAGGATGTGGATAAAGAGGAACACTCCTCCATTGCTGGTGAGACTGCAAGCTGGTACAACCACTCAGTTTGGCAGCTCATAAGAAAATTGGACATTACACTACTAAAAGACCCAGCTACACCACTCCTGGGCATATCCCCAGAAGATTCTCCAACATGTAATAAGGACACATGCTCCACTATGGTCATAGCAGCCTTATTTATAATTGCCAGAAGCTGGAAAGAACCCAGATATTCTTTAACAGAGGAATGGATACAGAAAATGTGTACATTTACACAATGGAGTACTACTCGGCTATTAAAAATGATGAATAAATGAAATTCGTAGGCCAATGGATGGAACTAGAAAATATCATCCCGAGTGAGGTAGCCCAATCACAAAAGAACACACATGGTATGCATTCACACATGGTATGGATATTAGGCCAAAAGCTCGGAATACCCAAGATAACAATTCATAGACCACATGAAGCTCAAGAACAAGGAAGACCAAAGTTTGGGTGCAAAAGGGGAACAAAATATTTATAGCAGTAAATATTGAGATAAAGTGTAGAGCAGAGACTGAAGGAGAGGTCATCCAGAGACTGTTCTACCTGGGGATTCATCCATATACAATCACCAAACCCTGGCACTATTGTGGATGCTAAGAAATGCTTGCTGAAAAGAGCCTGATATAGCTGTCTCCTGAAAGGCCCTGCCAGATGCTTGCAAATACAGAGGAGGATTCTTGTAGCCAACCATTTGACCAAGTGTGGTGGTCCCAATGGAAGAGTTACAGAAAGGACTGAAAGAGCTAACGGCATTTGCAACCTCATAGGAGGAACAACAATATCAACCAACCAGACCCCCAAGAGCTCCTGGAGACTAAGCCATCAACCAAGGAGTACACATGGCTCCAGCTGCATATGTAGCAGAGGATTACCTTGTCAGACATCAATAGGAGGAGAGGTCCTTGGTCCTATGAAGGCTTGAGAGATGCCTCAGAGTAGGGGAATTGAGGAAGGGGAGGTGGGTGTGGGGTGGACGTTTGAACACCCTTATAGAAGCAGGGGGAAAGAGGATGGGACATGGGGTTTCCAGGAGCAAAGAAACTGGGAAATGGGATAACATTTGAAATGTAAATAAAATATCCAATAAAAAATTATTCAATTGTAGAATATAGAGATACAAAGTTGCCAAGATTATTTTATGAAATAAAACAAAAACTAACAGAAAAAGTGTGAGAAAATCACACAAAATTATTTGCTGGGGGATTGGGAGGGGAAAGGGGGATTCAGGATCAGGTGTATGGAAGGACAAGAGAGATGGTTAGGAGACAATGAAAATGAATAGAAATCTGCAACTGACAGGGGTTACCATGTAGGGGTCATCTCCAGGAACAGAGACCTAGGCTAAAGGAGGCTCTCAAGAATCAGTGAGGGTGACCTTAGCTGTGAATGACAACAATGGGGATGGAACCTGAAGAGACTACCTCCTCTAGCCAGGTAGGGACCTCAGTGAACCGACAGAGACACCAACCCACTCACAAAATTAAACCCTAAATTAACCCTGTCTACAAGAAATGCAGGTTCAGGGGATGAGCAGAGACTGAGGGAATGGTCAACCAATAACAGGCCCAACTTGAGACCCATCCCATGGGCAAACACCAACTCCTAACACTATTAATGATACTCTGTTAAGCTGACAAACAGGAGCATGCCCAACCTCTGGGAGGCTCCACCAAGCAGCTAATTCAGACAGGTGCAGAGACCCGCAGCCAAACAATGGATATAGCTTGGAGACTCTTATGGAAGAATAGGAGGAAGGATTGCAGACCTTAGTGAGGATAGGAACTCCAAAGAAAGACCAACAGAGTCAACTAACCTAGACCCTTGGGGCTCTGAGAATCTGAACCACCAACCAAAGAACAAAGACAGGTTAGACCTAGGTCTCCCCACCCAAGTACAGAAGATGTACAGCTTGGTCTTCATGTGAGTCTGGAACTCCTGCAATGGGGGCTGTCTCAAAAGCTGTTGCCTGTACATGGATATGTTTTTCTAGCTGGGCTGCCTTGTCAGGCC